>NW_020955478.1:399469-521471 GCF_003031625.1 Empidonax traillii
GCAGTTTCAGACCACAGGGTATCTTTCTCTCATGCTCAAGAAAATACGAAATGAATAACTTATGACTAAGACTGTTGGGAACCTGGAAATATTAACATGCGTGGATATCACAGGTTTCATAGCAAACTCTAAAGTTCTTCAAGCTTTGGGGTCATACATTTCCATTCCTCATGAAATTAGCATCCCATCATATTTCTATTTCATCGATATTCATTGTAAAAATATAAACCAGAGGTACAGTAGGCACAGTTGCATTAGTGGCTTCTCAACTGTCCAGTCCAACTTCTGTAGAGGACAGAGGAGTTTTAAGTCTTATTAACTCTAATTTTCTACAATGGAATTGCTTTTAGCCCACCACTTGTGTCACTTGGACGTGATCTACTACCCAAGATTTACTGTCTCACACTGAAGGGACAAGAGCGCCCTCTCTGGACTAGGATTTCATGTCCTTCAGTTGGAACTCGCAGCATAATTATATTTGCAAGCTTGGCTTAACAAAAGTTCTGGATTTTGGGATCCAGAATTAAAGTCAACCTAAACCCTGTTATTTAACAAGTATGGAAATGAACATATAAATCCTCTAAATAACTGCTTGCTCCTGCTTTACTCTGTGAATACATGAAAACTTTGATACTAGAAGTCATGCCTCTTCATAACAATCATTCACAATCATTAAATGTTAATGATTCCCCAAGGACAAATTTGACTGAACATTCAGCAGGAGTTTGCAAGAGATTAGAACTTGCCAAAATTTGCTTTGATGATGACAGTGAAATAGAACAGTCCAAGTTGGACGACTGCATTGAATTTAAGGACCTTCACATTTTTAGAAAAATCATTTTAACTGAGCAGTGGCCATCTTGAAGGTGGGGTCTTATGTTCAGTTATGTTGCCTTCCTTTACTATATAATTTTTGGTCCTGATCCCTATACCCTCTGGTCTGCAGATCACACCTAAATTTATTCCCTAAATGTGCACTCACTTCTTTTCAAAGGTAGGAATATGAAACAAAGTTTGTGTATCCAGGTCTCATCCCTTAAGGGAGTTAGACTATGAATGGCAACACAGCTATTAAAGATAAGAAAAAATAACAGAAATTCTGAAGTGGTTGTTCATCATGAAATTCTCTTTAACAATGATATCCATCATCCTCTGCCAAAGGACCAAGAGTAATGGCAAAAAAATACTATCAACTTTAAAACAATTTATTCAAATGCATTCATCGCACAAGCTAGCGTATTTTAGGTACATGGCAAATTGAAAAGGCTCACATTATTGTAATGATAGAAGACAAAATATAAAACATGGGTATGCTTTGTAAAGATTAATTTGCAGAGTTTCTCAAGGCTTATTATATATATATGAATTTTATGGTTTAACTCCAGCCTGCAACTAAGCCTTTTTCTCACTACTCACTGCAACAGGATGGGGGAAAAAGAATTCAAAGGGTAAAAATGAGAGAAATCATGAGTTAAAATAAGAGCAGTTTAATAATTGGATAGTACTAGTATTATTATTAATCATAATAATAATAAATTCTGATGAAAAGAAAAATAGCACAGAGTATTTAGTCCCCTACATCCCTGGCTCCAAAAATCTACAGTTATTAACCCTAACTAACATTTTAAACATCTCACAACTCACTTAGGGAAAGGGTTCAGAGGTTTTCTGTAACATTCATGATTTTAGTCTCTTCATCCTGTTTTTGTGACTGCTCTGCTGCAGAACTGTCTGCCACTTCTGGTTCTTTCTCCTGTTTTCTTTTAGAAAAAGCTTCTTCATGTCTTATTAAATATGTTAACTTCCACTTCTTCTTCACAGGAGATATTTAAGAACCATCTGGAAGCAATCTTGTGCAGTGTGCTGTAGGTGCCCTGCTTGAGCAAGGAGGTTGGACCAGATGATTTCACCATGGTCCCTTCCAGCCTTACCCATTTTCTGATTTCATTGTGTTTTTTTAGTTATAAGAGTGACTGATTTAGCATCTGGTCTAGCCTCAGTATTTGTTAATTTGTTTCCCCTCTCCTCTAACTGAGAGCGGTTAGAGTGTTAGTGCATAATATTAAGCAGTGGTGGTAGATGCTGGAGAGGGTCCACCACGGTAAGTTAGGCCTCTTCGGAATAGCAATGGCATTTTGTTTTCAAACATTCTATCACTTCATCAGGATCCTGCAGCTTTTGGGAGTGAAGTTCCAGACCATTTGAGCTAAGAAGTTCTCTAGATACCTGCTCATATTCTCCGCATGTTAAACAAAAGCAAAGCAATGTTCCTAAGAAATATTAATAGAAGTATTTTAAGTACTGAAGGTAGTTCAAGATACTGAGAAGTTATTGTGTCATTTACAGAAGAAGGTAGCAAAGGTGTGATTCCATATTTCCCCCACAAAAAACAATCAAACAAAACAAACTCATAGAGGAGAAAGTATAATTGTTAATTTTCTCCATGAGATGGTACTTACAACACAGAGCCCAAATACCAGATAAAGCTCAAAGTCAATTTTTAAATAACAAACCTCCCTGGCAAAACATCACTAATCACTACAAAACACAGCAAAGTGCAAAAGCCAATACCAACTTTTAACATGTGCAACAAGAAAAAGAGCATGTTACAGACCAGATAAAGTAATATCTAGAATAGAAGAATCAATACTGTGTCCCACAACTCTTAACAGGTGTAAATCCCTTCTAATACACTCTGATCAATCTGTTATTATCTCAAACCCTTTGAGAATCACACTGGGTGTCAAAAACGACTGTCATGGTTTAACCCCAGCTGGCAACTAAGCACCATACAGCCACTTACTCGCACCCCATCCTCACAGAGGGGGCGGGGGGGAAAGAATATTCAAAAGGTAAAGAGAAAACCCATGCATTGAGATAAGAACAAATTAATAATGGAAATAAAATGGAATAAGAAATAATAAAATAATGTACTTCTACTATTACTACTGCTGCTGCTACTACTACTATTATTCTAATTAAAATGAAAATGAAAATAACAGAAATAAACAAAACCCAAGAAAGACAAGTGATGAAAACAAGCAACTGACCGGTGCCCAACCAGTCCCCAAACAGCATCCCCTTGGCCAATCTTTCCCTAATTTACTGCTGATCAAGGCAACTTATGGCATAGAATATCCCTTTGGTCAGTTGTGGTGAACTTCCCTGAGTGTGTCCCCTCCTAACTACTTGTGCACCCCCAACCTCCTTGCTGGCAGGGTGGGATAGGAGCAGGAAAGGCCTTGACTCTGTGTGAGAACTGCTGTGCAGTAATGAAGCCATCCCTGTATTATCAACACTGTTTCCCACACAGATTCAAAACTTAGCTCCATACCAACTACTACAAGAAAATTAACTTTACTCTAGCAAAAATCACCAGAATGAAAAAAACACATTTGCCACTTTGGGAAGATGCACTACATTTTTCATGTCTTCCACACAGTTTGCATTTCAAAGCCTAAAATTCAAAGCAAATCTAATTATAGAACTCTGACCTATACTTATGGTAGAAAATAATTCTCCCTCTGAAATTTATTTATAAATAGAAAGGTTTGGAGAATGTATTCTTTGCCAATTTCTTCTAATGGAAAAGTAAACGAACATAATGGTGAGTGTTTCAAAAAGAAAACAGTCTTAATTTCTACAGTCAAGAATGAATGTCCATCATACTATAGTTATACTGGAGGTATAAAAATAGAGCAGATCCATCTTATATTTTGGACTCATCCCCCAGTAAGCTTCTAATCTCTAGCAATTTGCTGTTCAGGGACTTCTGAGACCTCTCTGCCCTGAAATATGGTCAAGGATTCTTATAAAAATTAGGACAATCAAGTAGTGCCTTTGGAGGTTATCAAAAGACAAATGTAATTTTCTCCCTGTGCTCCAAATTTTAAAAGAGAAAAACTTGTGTTAGCAGTTCATCTTCTAGGTTTTTTTTTTTAAATCTTCATTTCTATGCTTCATCCCTTAAATCATAAGAAAGACTAGTTTCAAGCATTGGTACCGCTTTAATACTTTTCACACTACTGAAGACTGGTTCATATATTGTCTTGAAGGTATCATTTTCTCTCACCAGTTCATTCCTTATTTAGCGTGCTTATGAATGTAACCAAACCAGTTGGCCAAATATAATAGTAAGAACTCTCTTGATCACAATTCTTTTTCTTCTTTACATGTTTGCTTGGATATTCATGGATATTCATGCAGAATTAGAGTAAATAAAACTTGTAATATTATGTTGACATTCATTTAGTCAAGAACCAGACCAACCAGCATGTATCTGTTCAAAGGTAATATGTAACTTTCTTATATTCTTTCCAGATAAATATAGTAATTCCTGATACATATGAAAATACTGTAATATACTGTTTTTTGAAATGGTCACATTAAATTGGTAAATTATATAGATCACAACAGCCTTGCTTTGGTTTGTTGTTTTTATTTGGTTTTCTTTTTTTTTTGTTAAGGTCAGGTAAACTTTCTGAATGGATCAGGGACACAATGTGAAAGGTAGTAGAATTGCACATTTATATGTGTGTATGAAAATCTTCTGTAAACTTTATGAGTTTAGCATATGCCAAAATTCTCCTCTTCTCCCTAGTCTTTCTTGTCTTGACACAAACTGCATTTTTGAACAAACCTTTTTTATACATGCTTAAAGGCATGCAAAATTATGGGTAAAATAATGATTATTTTGTACACAAGTCCTACCGTCTAACTACACAAATGTATCTCAGTGTGAGGCAGATTGGTCTTTTTCTATTTGATTTGATTCCTTTTTCAGGTTTCATTGTTGACTGTAATTTGCAGACATGTAAATGTGTAGAAGTGCATCATATATAAATTAGCAAAGCCAGAAAACAACAGACCCATTTGGAACTCTTTCACTTTTACAAATCAGCAATCTAAAATCTCCAGCCTAGGAGACATACAGGAGTTCAAGCAGCATATTAGTCTGTATAAACACCTTTTTACTACATTCTGACAGCTTTTGACAAATGTAACACAGAGCAAAATCATTTGCAATGGCTGCATCTGCCTCTTTGGAATCCATTATGAGAACTGCAAAGACTGGTTATTTATTTAAAAGTCATGTCTATGTTCAGCAGATTCTGTGAAGTGTGAACAGTGAAAGCACTTCAGTGCCATCTTTTCCTGTGTCTAAGTGGAATGCAAGCAGTTTCTAATTTTCTAACCTATACCTTTGGTATTTTAGCTTAATACCAAAGAACATTTGGTAAATAACTTTTGGTAACAAACCCTTCTGAATTAATTCACAGCATCACCTCTGAAATGAGAATGTACTGACTTGTTTTGCCTGGGTAACGTTGTTATACCCTGACTATATAATAGTTCTCAGGATCACTTGGATGGTAAATACTTCAATCAGTGCAAGTGTTTCATTATTTATTCTTAAGTCACTATTTGACTAAAAATTTCTTCCCATGGTACCTCCACACACAATTTGGGATCTCCTGGTGCTGAAAAATTGTAAAAAATATTTGCACTAGTTGACCAGCTTCAGGGTTCATGATGGTGAAATTAGCGACAGTCAGTTACAGGAAAAAATCAATGGATTCACACTTCCAGGCTTTGATGCAAAACTAAGCATAGAAATGTCTCTAGTAAGGCAAATAAATCAAGTTTTCATGAATCACCTGATTTTTCTCTATGTAAGGGTCTCTTACTAATAACCACTCTTATCATCTGACAAGTAATCAAATCTAGAAAAAAAAAATTCAGGCTCTTTAAATCATGTAGCTAAGACATGAAATCAACACAGATTTTATTCAGACTCCTAGTGTTAACCTAGTTATTTTATTTCCCTTTTCTTCATTTTCAAAATGTACCTTAAATTATAAGAAACAAATTATATTATGTATCCAATATCCTCAGTCAAGTCGCTATTAGAGACACAACAACAGAATTATCTCAATTATCTGCTAATTTAATCCATTGACCTCCTTTCCTCCAGCTTCTTTCCAAGGACTCCAGAATTTAAGAGATTGCATGAGTACAGATGCCTGCATCTCTTATGCTACACTTCCCAGCTTAAGGGGCTGTACCTGTGTAAGATGATTCCTTATTATCTGTTCCCCAGGAGATTATCTCCTTCACAGCCTTAGATTAGTTTTTTTCTGACGCTGAATTCCTGAGTATACTGCAGGTAGCATTCCTTGCATTTTATACTATCTGCAAAAAAACCCCAAGCCAACTTATTCTTCGTCTTAGGCAGAAACGCAAACCCTTATTCATTATCTCCAAAGACAACGTGTTTACCTCTGGAGCCTGCTCTTCCATATATTTCATAGCTCTCAAGGCAGAAAATAGTAAGAGTTTCTCCTCTACCTGAAAGAAGAAAGTGGTCTTTTACTAATATTTTCTTTTTTTTTTTTTTTTTTCTTTCTGGAAAGAGTGAAATTCTTTCTAATTACCTGGGTTTTGATCCTGTAATAAAAATCACACATTTTACAGAACAGATAAGAAAAAGCCTTGAGTTTAATGTAGAGGAAAGAAATTTGGCTAATGGATAGAATGTGGGACCAGAAGGTAGGAAATTTGGGATTAATTCCTATCATTACTATTTGCTTATACGTGATCATTGTCAAGTGATTTAACCTCTGTGTCTCATGTTTCTCTGTATGCAGAATAAAAAAAAAAAAATTTCTCTATTCCAGGTAGATATTGCATGGTGTGAGGCCTAATTAGAGCCAGTAAAGTGTTTTGAGGTCCTTGGATAAAAGGTGCTATAAAAAGTTCCAACTATTAATTGTTTCATGCTCCCTAGAAGATTTTAAGGCACATATCTCTTTGAATCATGTATTTCTGTTAAGTGAAGATTGATAACTGTGCAGTCATGCAGTTGTTGGGTTTTTAATTTCAGAAACAGATGTCTTGTGAGATTGAGCCATCCTTGCTTATGAACTAACCAAAAATCTCAGCTACTACCTACAGACTTCTGAAATAATGCAAGAAAACAGTGCACCAATAACCCACTTTCTTTCATAAGTTTCTGCACATTCTTCTGACTTTCTGTATTAAGTCTCCCACTGTAGAATACATACTTTTTCCCAGGAGAGCTAATCTAAAGTAGGTTTCTGCTTTCTGCTTTGTTTGGTTTGATTTCCTCCCCCTCATTCTGAATAGAGAATCTTCAGGACGAGATGGAGAAGGAGTGTGTATTGAATGAAATCTTCTGCTTCTCAGATTACCAAGCTGTAGGCTATGATCCACACAATGCTTGAATTTGAACCAGCACAGTCTTGCATGAATTTGAGCAGTCAAAGAGCTTCTTCTAAACATGTACATGGATGTAAACCACTGTGTAATACAATCACCACCCCTTTGGTTACTTTTTTCTTTCTACAGGGTTGAAATGGGAAAAACACTTAGCAGACACCCAAAAGCTGTGTTATTTTGCTTTAAGGAATGCTCCTGTTTCTTGCAACTCTGGCAAAAACTGACCAATTTTTTTTAAGAAAGCCAAGAAATTTACAGACTCTCACCTTACATGTAGCTTCCTAGACTCTATTGAGATCTAAACTACTGCAATGGTTCTGCAAGGGAACTGTGAAGAGTCAAATCCCAAACAAATTTTCACACTAAAATTGACATCTACGGGTGATTCTGGACTGGAGAAAGAGTTTGTTCATCACCAGACAGTAAATGTCCATATATGTCAGAAAAACTACAATGTTGATGAATGTTACTTTTCTGAAGTAAAACTGCATTTTTAAAATTTTCCAGAGGTGAACTACAAGTTTTTTCTCAGTCAAAAGCAGGATTGATTACTTCTCCTTGAGAAGTAATACTACCTGGCTAGTATTCAAGTACTGGAGAGAACTCCCAGACTCTGCTCTGGGTTGTATTTAACTCTTTATTTATTGAAAATGCTCCAGTTGCAGCTGGAGTCTCTTGGTTCAATATTTATTATTATTTAACCCATGAGGAAATGGAAATGATAAAAGCATTTTTGATCAATGGATTCAGTTCCAAAAGGCTTTCAGGTGAGGCTGCCTATGATTGCTGCAGAGTGAATCTCTACTTCTAACTCCGCTCTCCAAAAATTTGCAACTCAATGCTTTTGAATGGGTATTTGAAATTTTATTTTTTTTTTTTCATTATTATAGCTACTGTTTTGGTCGTGAAACAGTGAAAGACTAGAAGAGGATACATGTTCAATCTTGCAACTGCCTTTACCTAATGCAATGCTAATATTTTCAAGGTTACCAGTCCTATTTCAGTGTTTTATTTCAAGCTGTTTCCAGTAATTACATAGTGGAGCACCTGTGCTGGGTGAGTATCAAAGGCATTAAGGCCAGAAATTTTTGCAGACAAAAAGAACACTTGTTTTTATCTTAAATTGATTTTTTTTTTAAATTCAAACAATCCATCAGAACAGTCAACACCCAAATTTCTTAGTATGTTAAGGCACGAGAGGCAGAAAACTAAAAGGTGACTATACAGAAGCAGCTCTAATTGGCATTATTCAAGCTGGTGAAGTGCAGATAAAAAGCATAAAATATGAAAAGCTGGAGCTCAGTTCTAAAGAGACCTTTTCAAAAGATTTTAGATTCTACTAGTTAAACAGAAAGTGACTATTATAACTACTTATATTTCTATATGGTTGAGATATACAGAGAAATGTGTCATCTACCAATTCATACATCTCAGAGTAAGGGATATAAACAGTATGGTTATTTGCTAAAAAGATTGCGATTACCAGTGTTTGGAAACAGGGCTGTTATTTCTTGTAATTATCTACTGAGTTCATAATAATTTTATTTCCAGCTACAGTACTAATTTCTTGTACATCCCAAGCAATATTAGTCCCACACGTGGTACAGTTGCTGTGTATGTGCATCACAGCTACTTTGTGGTGTGTTTTGAAACCTTGAGATCCCCAACATTGCAGTGATTTACTGCCAAAACCATCAATCTACAACCTAAATCAGTAGATATGTCAAGTCTGATAAGGTATGGAATATAGGGGATGTTGATTTTAGATAGGGTATCTAAATCACACCAATGAGAGTCTCCTGTCAGGGATTCAGCTTCCACTGAGCCTAAGTTGGTGCTGTTTAGTCCTGACATAGACAGTACAGATTTTACCTGGTGCAGATTGTTTTGATTGTCCACTATAATGTACAGAATAGACGTGAGTTTATCTACACTCTCCTTTTCCCCCTCATTTACTCCCCTTCCCCTCCCTTCTTCACCTTTCTACACAACTGTTTCCTTGTGGAAGGGCAATTTTGCATCTGGTAATTTCAGCTCTGGATTCAGGGGCAGCCTATTAGAGACAAGAAAGGCTGGGACAGACCCTGGGATATGACTTAATCCACATCTTTATCCCAACAAGGATCAGTTATATCTGACAGAAGATTCTTCAGTGTGTTCTGAAAGCCCTTCACAACACATCCAAGCAGTGTATTCCAGCACTTTGTTTTCCAAATCTGTCTAAACTCTCTGCTGCTACCTGCCTTGAATTATCTTCAGTTTAATTTCTCTACACTTTTTTTTGTCTCTAGTGTGAATGGTGAAGAGAAAAAAGTGCTTATTTCTTTTTTTAAAAGCCTATTGTGTATTTGAAACTCATCACTGTAAACCATCTCAAACTTTCACCTTTCTTTTCACTGTTGGTCATGAACCTCTCATACTCATTCTTGTTTCTCCTTGGAGGTTTATGAGCTCTACGTCCATCTGGTCCACAGTTTGGTTTTTTTTTTCTGAAGTATCCCAGGATTGTATCAATACTAAACTGAGCAGAGCAGAAGGTTTGTTTTGCATTTTGCAGGCTGTACTTCTATCCACGCTGCAAAACAGCGTTTTCCCTTTATACAGAAATGTGGTATTCTTCACTCATATTCCCCTGTGGAGTTTTATAGCCCCCTGCTAGGGAGACTGGACAGAGTTCTCTCTATAAAATCAGTCACAATTCCCCAAGTGAGCTTAAGTTTTGCCCAGCATGTAAAAATCTGTGCCCTCCAGTGATCAAAGGAGTCAGTGATCACACAGACTTCTGAGAACAAGTCATACTCTAAAACAAAAGCATTTAAAAGAAAATCTTAAAACCACAGGACAAATTATGTGCACATCTATGGTATTAGGTACCTAATTATCTCCCACAGTTGGATCCTAACCTTACTAAAGAAATCCCTCTTCCTCTTTTCTGGCTCTCCATCTTCTCTCAGCATCTTTAGAGTTGCTCTCATTCACTGAATATTAAATCATGTAATTTCTCTTGAAGATTAAGTAGAGCATCTTGGTGTGTGTATATAATATAACAGTTTATCACACATCTCACTTAACTACACAGATTCCCAGACCCTTGGAATAAGTTATATTGCAAGGAACCCCTGGAGGTTGAGTCCACCCTTACTCAAAAGCAAGTCTAACTGGATGAGGTTACTGTGGAATTTGCCCAGTTGAGTTTTGAAAACTATCTGTTGAAATAACCTCCCTTTTGCCAAGTAAATATTTTGATCCCCTCCTCCTGGTACATATCCACGTAATATGTGAAAATACAGCACAAATATATTTCCCAGATATTTTCTCTCTTCTCGGTAAAGACATAACAGAGAACACCTATTTGTTTTTAACTATTGACATTTCAAAGTTTTAAGTATTTCAGACACTATGGCTTACAACAAATGATATGTCCTTTGTGTTTCATCAGTCTCTAGAACATGTGTACCTTTATACAGCAATGTAGCAACTCAAATATTGTGATTTTACCTCTGGTTTCTTTACTTTAAATACATAAAAATATTACACATTGTTTTGGTTTCTTTACTTCAAATCCATAAAAATTTTACACATTGTAGATACAAAATCCCTGGCAACATTTCAAGTATAGATTTGACACCCTGTGGATGGAAGTAGCAATCAGCATTGAGGACAGTATTGAAAACGTAAGAATTAAAGAAACTCCATTAGAAACCAAAAGTTATATTCTATATTATTTCACTTTTGTTAAGTTTTTAGGAGTAAATAAATCTTATCAGGCGTAATGGAGTTTAGTCATTCTTAACAGCTACCTAATGAGCTCTCCAATAATGTAAAGAAGAGCAATTTATTTTACACACTACTGTACTTACACTACCATATCCCCTCACAGAAAGGGAGTTCCTCCTCTTCAGAAATGATTCATTCCAGGTCATACAATAAACCAGAAGTAGCAATAGTACTAGAGCTCAGATGGTTCTGACTGGTGACCTTATAACTAGCCTTTTAAATGATGTGTGATTTTCTTGATACTCCCTACTCAAATACTTTTGATATCTGACATACATTTAGCAGCTATTAATAAAAGCTGCACTGATGTTTATTGCCCCACAAACACTCTTTAGCATCAGCAATAAACCAGAAGCACAACACCTCCAGTGCATACAACCAGAACAATAACAAAAAATAAACCCCAAACAAACAAACAAAAATCCCAAACCAAAACAAAAACATAAAAAAAAGCTCTATGACTCCTGCATAAGTTAATGAAACTGAATTTTGCACATTCCTGATAAGGGAGTGCCTGTAAATAAAACAACCTATAAAGTCTCGTGATGCACAATGGCACAAAGGGGAAGATGAAAAAGCTTTTCTCAAGGGAGGGAGGAAAGATAATATACTAATACTGAAGTTATTTGGTAAAGGGGACTGCAAATATTTAAACCATATAATTTAATTGCCTTTTTTTTTTAAATTTTAGTAAACATCTAATTGGACATGATGTAAGCCTTCCTCCTCATTGCTTGACATGAAATGTTGTAAAAGAGAAGAAAGAATACACAAACTACTTACCAGCAAGGCTGTTTGCTAGGTAAATATTTCATCCAATACTTGTATGATACTATATCTTCAACAGAACCCATATACTATTACCAGTGTCCTGTAAAATGATAAAGACAAAACAAACCATAATTCTTTGAGGAATATGGTAAGTAAGAAATACAAGTAAAGTGTCAGTAAGAAATACCATATGCTACTGAAATTTTATATCATATCTACTAGGAGAGTGAAGCTTTTATTACAAGGCATCTTAACTAAGATTACTTATTGGGAAAAATTACATTTCGAAATAATACTGTAAAATACTGACAGGCAGGTAAATTTTGCTTCATCAAAAAAGGCTGGTAATCTATATTATTAAAAATCATTCATGATACAAAATTGATAAAAACTAAATTGTGTTCATCTACTTAAATGAAGAGATTTTTCTGGTGCTGCTTGAAAATCCAATGGCACTCTCAGTAGAAAAGAAAATTGTTGAAAAAAAGCCTAATTTTTTTGCTTTGCTTTACCTCACCTCCTTAAAGCTTAGATAAGCTGGTTATTAGACTCTCCTCTGAAGCTGATAGAGAAAGAGAAGCACCTCTGAGACCAAGGGCCTGTACAGATATTCTCTTCACATGGGTTATTTAGGTGGTCAGTTCAGGCTGCACTACCAACTAGTAGGCAACAGGAATCCCACCCAGAAAATGCAGGGGAAGCAAGAATTACATTGTCTATTTTTATTTCAACAATGTTTAGCCGTCTCCTGCTCCTGCAGTCTGCAAAGTGGCTTGTAAAATAGACTTCTTCATGGTTGTGAAGGTCTTTCAGATGAGATTTAAGGCTTTGATAAAATTAACTCTTCCTGAATAAAACCATGTTGTTAGGGTCAGAAAAGTAGTGCAGATTAGACTTTAGACACTTTTCTCAAGGTCTCCTCTGAGAGGATGAGAGAAATCAATGGACCAACCTTAAGGCTGTTGTTTCAGAGTGAAGGATCAGAGTGCACAAATTCCTGTTTAGGACCCCTATTTGAATACAATTGTAACCTCCTAAGCTTTAGTAAGACACATAAAGCTCAATGTTTACAAAGAAACTGCAGTATATGCAGGGTACAACATAAATATTTTACAAGTGTGCAGAACCTGCTAAAAAAGATCTTTTCTCACTTTTACTAATGCATCCTTCATACCAATAACAACCTTAGTACATGTAACCACTTTATGTAAAAGGAATAATCTTGCCAAATATGAAATGGTTGCTGAGATACAGCCTGATCTGCCCAGTGAAAAACAAATATTACATTTCAATCTGCTTTTAGTGAGTCCAGGAGCATCCTCATCTTAAATGCTCTTTAAGAATATTTTCTCTCTTAACACACACCAATTAGAAGGAGGAAAGGCAGATGGTCAAACTAAATTAGAGACAGCATACCAGCCCTGTCTCAGATCATCACCATTGGCAGATCTAAGCAGCATCACCATCCAGTCACTAGTTAGGAAGAGAAGTATATGTGTTTTTTTTCCTCTATCTCCTTCCGGAACAAAGCTAGAGAGGCATTGCAGCTGTCAGAGTACTCAGTTTGCAGATCTGAAGGAAGCAGAAATCTGTCTGGGGATACACAAACCCTTTTGGTGAAGGAATTTTCTTAATATCCAATCTAAACCTCCCCTGTCACAACTTTGGGCCAATTCCTCTTGTCCTATTGCTTGTTACCTGGGAGATCAACCACTGCCTCACTGCAACCTCCTTTTAAGTACTTGTTGAGAGTGAGAAGCCCCCCTAAGCCTCCTTTTCTCCAGACCAAACACCCCCAGCTCCCTCAGCCACTCCTCATAAGACATGCTCCAGACCCTTCACCAGCTCTGTTGCCTTCTCTGGATAAGCAGAATAACATCTAATATGATGCCTGTGTTACTTATCAAAATGAGTCCAAAGGACAGTAATTTTTGGGTTCGTTTGTTTGTTTGTTTTATGGTGATAGCTCCAAATTCTCCATGGTGGTGTCGTTAATGGGCAGTCATCCTAGACTGTAACACCGTATCATGGACTAAACACCTGGTGACACTGAGGCACAGTGGAGAGGGGCAAAATTTTCTGCACAGGAGGAATAAAAGACTTGAACATTAAAATGACACTCAATCCCAAAAAATCCTCTGTAGGATTACCTCACCAAAAAAGAGAACCCTCTTGGAGAAACCTGGAACAAGCAGAGAAAACCAGGACTTGAAGTCATGTTCAAGAAAACTAGATCAGTATCTTTAAACCAAGTGGAGTATCTTTCAGATCTTTCCTGTGATTAAATTCAAATGAATTAATAGATGGACGTAACATTTCAAAATACATATTAATCCAGCTTCCTGAACTGAGTAAAGAATTCAGTTCTGTCTTCCCTGAGATACTGCCCTTTCTACACTTTAGACACAAGCCCTCTTTCCTTAACTAGGAATATGTGAGAGATGATATAAAATAAATAATGAGTATTAAGAAATTTAGGGAAGTTCTTTCAGATTAAAAAAGTTCCCTCCCATGCTGGCTAAAAAGTGCAAAAAATTCTCACAATCCTTGCACAAAACAAGTGTGCCTCACTTTGACCATATGCTTGAGGGAGCAAATATGCAGATGGGAATACGAAAGATTAAAAAAAAAAAGGAGGGAAAAGGGTTACAGCAATGAGAGGTGGAAAAGACTCACTACAGTAGTGCAGGCTGAACTGTTGTCTATGGTCAAGTCAAGAAAGACTTCATAAGGCAAGGAGTAATGACAACTTTAGATGGAGGAGAAAAAAGGAAGGCAAAAGTAAAACAAAATAAGATTTAAAATGAATGAGGATAGCTCATTCTTCTCTCCTCCTTAAGCCCATTTGTACATCAAGCACAAACCCAAAGGAGTGAGACACACTAAGGCCTTCTTAGGATGTGCTTTTGTCAGGCAGTTTGTGGCAGGTATTAAGGGAAAAAATGGGAATTTAGGGTTATGCCTCATCCTGTATGTTAGAACACCTTGAAGCTTTGCTGAGGCAGCTGAGCTAAATGATCTGCTTCTGTGTTTGTCAACACAAACACAAATTTCAGCACCCCCAAGTTACTTATTGAAAGCCTTTTGCCTTTCTGGTGAGAAAGTAAGAGTTTGAAGAAAGATCTAAACGCACAGTTTCATTACTGGACCAAAATAACAGATCCACATCTACCAATCTGGAAAAGTTCTTATTTGCTTTATATGTTTACATAAAAATCATCTCAACAGGCTATGAAGAATATTTAGTCATCTGAATGCTGAGCGAATCAAGAGGGTGATCTCTTGTAAGGTTTGGGGTTGTTTTGCTTTGGTTCTTATTCTATCTTTTAAATTGAAGATAAATTGTAGGCCACAAATGTATACAAGTTATCAGCTGTTTTATATTTTCATACTGACGATCTTATTTTTTGCAGGTTTTTTTCCCAGTTGTACTACTAGAAAGTGTAAGTATTATACGCCGCATCTAATTGACACAGCTGCATTTCTAATTAAAAAACTTCAGGCATTTTGCAGTTCAGAATTAAGTATCTGACATGTCATGAGCATTATAAGATACCGTTTTTTTTCCAGTCTGAATTTCATAACTGGGTAACCCAGTCCCTGCACAACTAGGGGCTATTGTGCCTTGCCATGTCATTTTGAATACTTTTTATTTATGATAAATAATCCCTGTTAGTGTTTCCACTCTTACTGGAGGGTTCTCTACCTCTTTATATTCTACTTTTCTTGCCTTTCTAAAAGCTTTTTTATTTTTTCAAAAAAATTGACTTCTGAATACATTACTCTTGTCCCTTAGACCTTGTATTTCAGATTGTATTTTATAGTTGGGTCAGACTTATAGTAGATAGAATTTTACTTGGGATAAAGACGTATCAAAAGCATGTTTACCAGAGCTTCGGGAAAGCCTTGTATGTGGGAAACTGAACCACATATCGCAAAAGAATAGGTTCATGCAATTCAACCATTTCCAGATATCCACACTGGTTAGAAATAACTTTTTATAGCATTTGAGCTTTTTCAGGCTTGCTCAAATCTGGGAATCGCAGAACTGTGGAAATATCATATCATGGCATATAACACCATTTGAATTAGAGTCCTGCTGTGTTAGGCATTGAACACAAATTACATCCAGATTGCCCTTTAGTCCTAATTGCTCTCAGTTTTTATTTATAGTTTTAAAAGAAGAGACAATCAGACATACCAAGTTCTAGTCTTTCTTAATAATTACTTACAGACACATCCCACTGAGAACAAAACCGGCTGCCATTCTCCATTATCTATGACAATCATTCACAAAAGAATACAAATCCACCATCCTAAAATAGTACCTCTGACGTTCAGAGAAAGTGGAGATTTGCACCAACAGCCTAAAGTACAAACTAATGTAGCCATCTGGAATCCAAGAAGGGGTAGAAGTGAATTTTAAGTCAAAACTAAGCAATAAAATCATGTTTTGTCATGAATTTCAATAGTCTCAGGAATATAGCTTCAAGAAACATAAAGATTTGTTTTATGGAATGTGTTTATTGATTATTTTGCATTCAATTCTCAGGACTTGCAGTGTACTACTGAAGATGTTTTGTTTTGCCACGTGGACAAGAATAGAAGGCAGAGCGATACTGGAAAGAAGGATAGATGAGTCCACATCATGATATTGCTAAAAGAAACATGGCAGGGAGGCTGAAACTAGATGACCTTCAAGGTCCCTTTTAACCCAAACCATTCTATGATGCTGTATGATTCCATGATTTGCCGTGACAAGTGGCTGCATGGAAATGTCATTTTGACTGGAAGTCAGCTTAGAGTTAGGCAGTGTTTATTCTATAAAGATTTTTCTTAAGTCAAAAAGTCAACAGCCTATGACTTCCAGAGTTCAGTTGACTGGCTAGTAAAGACTCAGCCTAGTTACTGCAGAATACTGGTCTGTGCCACTAGAAACATAATAGGGTAATACACCTCACTTTCAGATTCTAAAGAGCGTGTCAGTTCCTAAAGTGCATGTGTCTCAGAAATTTTGCATTGTATCTCTCAGCATCATGTAAATGGCCTGTACTTACCTGCAGTACCTCTGGAATGGCAGAACACTCCATTGCTCCTACTCCTATATCATGCCCTAAATGTCTGTTTTAGGGAGAGCTAAGTAGTTGTTTAGAATCACATGACTGCATTGATCAGAGGCAGGATTCATATGCCCAGCCATAGGCAGATATGAGATATCCAAGCATGTTCTGTTTGGCTTTCAGATGCTGTTTCAGGAGGCTGTAGGCCTTCTGAGAATGTACTGGATACAGGTAGGAGAGTTAAGTGGTACCAGAAAAAGGAATTTAGACAACTGAACTGTGTTAGGAGCACAGACATGTTGCTCACAAGTAGATACTCATAAGTAGGCATGGGAAGACTAAAATGCACTTGGAGAGTTTGACTTATTTTTGCCTTAATAAAAACACTTAGAATACACTGAGAGATTTTAGAGTATCTAGTAAACTCACTGAAGTGGCAGATACAGGATGGGACCTATAGAAAAGCATCCTTTTGACAAGGCAACTAGCTGAGAGCCAAGACATGTCACATGGCTGGGACACCCTAAGGTAACTATATCAAACTTTCATATCCACATCAATGATGTAACTTAAACCAAAGGAAATTATTTCATTGCTTTGAAAAGTCCCTATTGAACAAACAACTAAGCTTAAATAACAAAGAGGAGCAACATATTTACTTTTGCACAAGGAGTCAAAGATGATGTGTGCTAAAAAGGTACCTTTTTTTTCCAGATTTTAGCATTTATTGAACAGAGATTGACCTCTCTTTCATGATGACACACAGACTGCATTTCTCCTTCCTGAGCACAGAAAAAAAACCCAATCCAACCCAAAAACCAACCAAAAAACCCCAAATCCAAACAATTTTTTAGAAGAAACTGGATGTTGAAGATGCTTCATTTCAAATAAATAAGACTAAGCTGATCAGTCTACTGCCTCAATGTATGGTGAGATTCCTCGTTATGCTGAATTTGCAATTTGATGAAAGTTTTTCCTACAGATCCTTAATTTCGAGAAGCATGTTGGATTTGCTGTCTGTGTTGTCTTTGACACCTGCAAAGTAATTTATAATCACTTTTAAAGACTTTATCTAGGATGAGGTTAAGGCATCAAGATGACTCAGGATTCACAGGTACTGTTGCAATGTATAACACATTCAGAGTCATTAATTAGAGAAGTACAATTGAAAACCAGAAATAATATTGCAAGCAGAATAGGGAAAAAAAAATGTGTCGTCACTGCCCTTCAGTAAGCTGGAAGGATCTCTTCTATGACATAAGTCCAGCCAATGTAGCTCTGAGCAAGATTCGAGATACAGCTGATATGTGATAAACCAGACCTGCTTGCAGGAGATGTCTATTCTCATTTTCCTTCCTGTAATGGTTGTGAAAAAATAAGTGGCATTCTGGCTTGTACCAAAATCTTGAATAAAACTAAAAGGCTGTTGAAATAATTACCTGGTAAATCAGTGAGCGTACACACACACACACACACACACACACAGAGGATTCTACTGCACCTTCTCACTTAGGCTTCTTATTTCTCTGATCCATTTTGCTATTAAATCCCACACATGGGAGACAGATAAAAGGAAGGCAGACTAGGAGCACAGCGTGAAAGATGTTAGGGCTTTAAAGTACATGTGATGAAATGAAAATCTGGCCTTGAATTCCCTTCTTCCACACAACAGTCTATTGTCGTTCAAGTTACCTTAGGGACCCAGGTTACACACACTTTGATTCCTCTTCAGGTTTTTTGTCTGACAAAGGGAATAACAGAACTCTATGTACTTGAAAACTAATTTATATTTACATCCATTTTGCCTATGTATTACCTTAAGTGTGATGTGAAGGACCAGTCAAAGACTGTAACAATAGGTATTTGTGCATATTACTTTGATGTATCTCACAGAGGCATATTCACAAAGGCTAACTTAAGTTTTGGGTAGTTTAAGACTAATTTCCCCAGGCTTCCACTATAGTCAATTCAGGGAATAGATCCTCTGTAGAGTCAAGCAAATTAGGAGACTAACTTTTGCTAGTTTTTCTGATGGTCCCCCCCAAAAATATAATTTTATGACTAATTGACATCCTCAGACAATTCTCTTGCAAATAAACACCTACCTCAAACATAGAGACAGTATAAAATCAGTGCATTGCTGGCATTTTTAGTGATTTTTAAGAGTAGTATTTATTATTTTCAAGTTATTAAAATTATATTGCAAAATACCACTTTAACAGCAGGACTACTGTGTTAAACAGGACTCATCACTTGAACTATCACTGCATCACCTTTTTTAACATCCCTACATTGAAATGTCAAACCGTGCTCCCCCTACTTGTCTAAGTGGTCCACATTTAGAGAGCTCTATGCCTGATCAAAGGCCAGGTTAAGGATGACTCTTCTTGAGCTAACACTTCATGGAAAATAAGTTGTGAAAAACGCTACAGAAAAAAGTGGGCTGGGCAACTCTACAAAATAAACACTTACTTGCATTCACACATCCACATGGAGATCCAAAGAAGTGTGATCTTTGGGAGGGTAAAGAGCAACAGAATTATACTCTGTTAAACCACTTCACTATGTTGCTGTTTCTTTACGTGAAAATAAGTTTTCTCCTTGCAGTTTCATATAACATGGTAAAATGCTCATGAAGCCAGCTCTGTAAGGACAGCTCAAAGCCTGTTATCTAGTAATGTGAAGAATCATGTATTCCTTTCCAGGATTCTTCTGTGCTTTAAACAGAAAGTCTTGAGCTTCTTGTCAGCAGTTCAGATCTTGTGAATGCTTTAGAGATTTTATGGGAAGAGAGAGACTGACAAACTGCATGTGGTGATGTATCTGGTCACTGTAATGATTCAGTTGTGTATTACTAACTGGCACTGCTGATGTCACCTGAGACCAATTCATTCATAAAATGTATTTACTGGCAGCTAGTTTCTAGTTTACAATAGTTAGAAATTTTTCACTTACGCTGCAAAGAGAAGGTAAGCAAGCTTATTATCTTATGTGCTACATATTTACCAAATGAAATCCAAAGTCCTACATTTCCTTAGTTCATAATAATATCTTTCTTGTTCCTTTCTGTAATATTTTCCTATAGATATAACTGTGGTTTATATTTGTATCAAAATTAATCCCAAAGACCAAGTGTTGACTTGGAGGAAATGGTAAAATAAAGATTTTAATTTTAAATATTTGAAAGTATTAGTAGAAGGATAAGGATGCCTATGAAGAGTGGAAACTGAACTGAAGCTTTTTGTCATTTGAGAAAATCTCAGCAATTTTATATCTGTCTCTGGGCATATTTGTGGTTTTTAGCAAACAAAACATTGAAAGTGTGAAAAGAGGAAAAGAGTGTTATTTCAAAATGACATTATATTCAAGGTATGAAAACCATCTCAGGATACCTGAATAGGCCAACAGTGTAAAAGTATACAGCGGTGTGTCTTCCAGCTCAGAAGTTGTTAAATCATTGCTCACAAATGTTTGAAATGATGAAAGTTTTATAATGGTTTAAAGCCATGAAGATATTTGGCTTCTTACAAGACTTACGTCCAGAAGTTTTCAATCTGAAGAAAGATTTTTTTCTACATTTAATAAGGAGGGACAGGATAAACCCTAGAGAGATTCATCACACCTAAGTTAGACATCTGCATCTGAGCTAGTCACCCTAGGCTTCCTTTCCAATCAAGAAGAGTGAACAGCACTGCTACAGTACGAGACATCTGTCTCTTTTAGACCTCTTCTTTAAGACGACATGTTTTTCACCCCAAAACCCATTGTTTCTCATCTTCGATTTTAACTGTAGTCTGTCGAACTAGCTCAGATAGTTGATGTTTAAAATTGGATGTAAAATTCTCCTTCTACTATTATTCCAGAGTGGGCATAAGACATTCCTCAGTATCAGCTGCCATGCTGATTATATGCAAATGTGTCGCTGAAGTTAAACTCTCACACAATATTTAAGAACAGCAGGGAGCTGGAGCTCAGTGCTATTGTGTGTTTAATAATAATATATATGTAAAAAAATGAAATTAATTTTTCTTGTCATTTTCAATAATGATTCTGATAAATAGACACTGAAGGGACTTCATCTTTTACAGGTTGTTGGTTTTCTTTTTTTTGAGAGGTCTCATAATGGACCAGAAAAATAGATACTTTTAAGGAGGAGACAAATGTCAAGATTCCTAATATATATTCTTCAGGAACTACTTTCACATCTTTAACCCCCAGTGAGGAGATTTTTTAAGGAGATTTTCTTTCTCTGTGTATTGCGTGACCTTGGTGGTTCAGCCATTAGAACACGTGACTTCTAAAAATATATCTTCTTTTTACTTCTTATGCCTACTGTTGGTCTGCATGTTGTACTGCTCATAATTATACTTATTTTTTTAGAAATGCCGTTTTGCATTCAAACCTACATAAGACAAAAAAGTTTGTTTCTTCTGTAAATACCTTCAAGAAAAAAGAAAAATTTTACTTGAAGAAGTATTTGGGAAAACATCTTTTGTGATTTACTAGCAAGCAACTAAACTACAGAGATTCAGGAAATCCCCTCACCTTAAGATGGTTAGAGATGGAAAAGTATTAGCAAATTTGCATGTTCAGTTTATCCTTTTCTCCTGCAGTCTGCTTGCAGCCACTGCTGGAGAATGGGAACTGTGCTAAGTGTGCCCAGGATCTCCAGCTCAGCCCGTTTTAACATACTAGGATGTAACTTTAAAAGCTAAGGATGTACAATGTGAAATGATAGTTGAATAACACAGAACACTTGTGAGCTCTAATCCAACTCATTTACTTAGCTGGAAAATGTTGTTATTAATTGCTATATAAGATTTAATCAGGTGTTCTTCAGGTGCATACTTAAATAGAAATAAAATAAAAATATTAGAGGTTCTATACATTTCTACATAACCCAGTTCAGTTCTGACCTTTCAAAAAATGTTTGTAACTCATAACGTGGAATCAATAACCTTAATTAACATTTGATTGTTAAGAAAGACTAAGTCCTTGAACATTTTATATATAGCATTATATATATAGCATCTTACAGCATCTGTAAGAACTGAGTTAGATGTATCAGCTTGTCTATCAACAGAATGAGCTTAAAGATGGCTTTTTGGGATTTTCTCCTGAATATCTAAACTCTCTATACTTTCTGAGAGAAATTAAGAGTGATTAAGTGGGCATAATGTTAGTGTATCAGTTGAGCTAAAAAATAATGTTGTACTGTATTTTTAAACAGAAAGGTTAAATTGGATTCTGATGAATATTCCCAGATGAGGAAAAGATCTACTATCTCTTCTACTCTTTCACCCAAACACTGTAAATAAAAGGCAAGGAAAGCACCTGGTTTTTAAGATCATTGATTCAGTCTTCAGTCTGAGACTGTATACTTATCCAGCATTTCCAACACTAACCTCATGAATATTTTAATTTTCTTTTAAGATTGGCTAGATTATGAAAAAAAAGAAGAAAAAATACTTACTGATCCTGGCCTTGTAACAAGAACCCCAATCACTACTCTCTGTGTCAAACCAACAGTTTCCAATCACAACATTTTTTTCCTCAGAGGGACAAAAGGAAAACGTGGCAATCTAAGACATTACACCAGTGTACAGGATTAAAGTGGAAGTGCGAAGAAAGTGTTGATTATTTCCACGATTCATCCTCTGTATTATGAAGATTCATATATCTCTGTTACAGTTTGGAGAGTTATACCCAGAACAGACTTAATTCTAGTGTTGCAGGTAACAATCTTAACACCTGTTTTGGAAGACAAGCTCAGGAGCATAGAAATGTGTCACCTCTTTTGTCTGGTACACTTTGTCTTACACAAAACTGTTGTTTCAATCCCATTATGTGCAAAAACCTTGAGAGTTTCTGAATAATGTAAAGAAATTTATTCAACATTTACCTAGTCTTTGTATATTTAAAGTCAGAACAGATCAGTAAAATACTCTCTGATCTCTGGACAAGCACATATCAAAGAACTTTACTAATTCCTGTATCAAAATTATGGATTCTGTTTGAATTATCACAATCTTTAGTGAAGCATATCCAGCCTCAACTTTTAGACTTCAGGTATTGAGATACCCATCATACATCCAGGAAAGCTTTTCCAGCATGTAGTTAGCTTTACTTAGTATATGTACCTTGTTTCTAGCCTGGGTTTTTCGAGCATCAGCTTCTACCCACTGAAACGCATTATGACTTTCCAGTAAATTAAAAAGTCATTACCATCAGATGGCTTTCCTCACTTAAGTGCTTGTAGACCATGATGAAATCACCTCTTAAACTCCATTATAAAATAAATTGATTGAGAATTTTTACTATATCTACTCAAAAGACATTAACTGCTTCTTGAAGTTATTAGGTAGCAAATATACCACTATGTTCTCTAAAGACTTTCAGAACCTCTCTAGCACATCATAAACCCAGTATTCAAGAGTGGTAGTTTTTTCTTTTAAACACACCTTGTCAGTGTATGCAGGGATTTTCTCAGTCCACAGTACATTTCATAAAAGAGAGACATGGTTTTACATTTTTCAGCTGTGAAATTCTTTCTCTTTTTCTGTCTTCTGATCTTAACAGTTTATTCTCCAAATTCTCCAAAATGTACCAGTTCTTGTCTTTTGAGAATGGAAGCAGTTAGATTCTCTCAAAAAATTTTTAAAATCCTGCTCAGAAAATCCATTCTGTTGCTCCCTTCCAGCTAGCCATGCCCAATCTTCTGTTAATAATGGAATTTCCCCTTCTAGTTTTACAGAGAGGAAACATAGTCTAAATAGTAATGGTTTGACACATCTATATATGAAAAGAATCTAACTTCTTTACTCTGCAAATTTTATCCTCTTGTCATCCAAAGCAAGTCATACATATAAAAAGTTGCTATATAAACCTGTTTTTTCTCACAAACTTAGGCAGAACCTCAGTGTTAAACAATTAGTTAAAAGTTACATTTACCTTCAATAAGCACTATAGACTCCATTTCTCTCTCAATTAATAAATTGCTGTTAATCTTATTCTGGAATGTCTCCTCCAGCAAGAACATGTTTTAAGAATGAAAAATAATTGTCACTAGTTTTGAGATCAATTCATGGCAGCAACAATATATTCTAGCTTTGAATGGTGTTCAGCTAAGGCTACCCCTTGCTTTCAATGCCTGCTGCTAAAAGTATTTGCTATACACTTGGTTTGGATTGATCTGGCTTGGACTGTAAAAATCTGATATATATATATATATATACATATATATATATATATACTGTTATATATATATATGGCAGTATTTTGTGCCACTTTCTGTGAGAATTGAGGGGATCAATATATCTTTTTCCTTTGTGATAGCATAGTACAATAACAGCTGACTTATAGCAGTCATGATTTGACTCCTGTTAGCTGTTGCTGAAGATAAGAAATCTATAACTCTATTGTTAATGTTGCACATATGGGTGAGAAACTTCATTTTAAGAAATCCTAGTTGACTTTTATGGGTGGAGTTGAAAATGCCAGGTCTGAGAAAAAACAGAAAAGTTCCATAATCTGGAAGGTATTTTCATTTGAGCACTTTATTATCATTCAGTATTTTTTAAGATGGCTCTGAAATATGAAGCTGCAATTGCACCAGCTCCTGCCTTGCCTCCAGAGTGGGGGTGGTACAGTGCATGTTACAGACTGGTGCAGTCACATCAGGGTATAAAGTTTCCAGGTCCACTGCGAGAAAGCACATGCTCTTCTATGCATCGTGTTGTCTTGGCATTTTGATATACATTTAGTTCCTAAACCATACATTCAGATAGGTAGCAGCTTCAATCTCTCCTTCAAATTTGATGGAATTTTCAAAAGTTGTATTATAATATCATGGGTTGACAACATCCTACAGCTAAATGGAGTAAATTATATTTGTGTAGGGTTATCCAAATATTCAGTATTTTCGCCTTGTTCTTCATCCTTATTTTTGAGTTGTTTGCTAGGTTATTATATGAGTAATGCATCTATTCATGCAGACATGAGAAAGGTAGCACAAATAGTTACTTGTGCTGATTTGACATGACAATCTCTCTTGATTCCTTTTTTTCTCGTATTTTTTTTTAACTATTTCTCTTGACACAACTCCAGCTACTTCTCTCAGTCCCAAAGCTACCATCTGGCCTGTAGCTTGGAAAAGCTGTTGTCAATGTAGAATCTTCCTTATTTGATGCTCCAGCTAAGAATTCTTATAATCTCTACTCCCACTATCCTAGGCTTGCTAATAAAAAACAACAAATATTACTAAAAGAAACTGAAGTGAAACTTTTATGGCAGGAAAATAATTCATGCCAATGACACCGAGCAGATTTGAATTCACTTCAAATACTAACAATCTGCTTACTTGGAATAATTTTAAAAACAAAACCAGAAAATCCTAAAAAAAACAAAACCAAAAAATAGGCAAAACCCTCCAAACCGCAACCAACCCCCACATACCAAAAATCCCACTTGACATGATTGTGCAGCAGATACTAGGGGAAGAAATACCTGCTCCATCATGACACTGGAATACTTGAGCTGACATCCTGCTTGCTGCAGTTATACAACTAGAGATAAACAAAATGGCCAACCAATCTTTTTATTTCTTACATGAAACAATAAAGCTGATTAATTTTTCTTCAGATTGTTTGTATTTTTATGGTAGCATGTCAAAATATCACCTTAGCTTAATTTTTTTTCATTTGGAGAACAGTAAATGAATCATTACTCAGAATGCAATATACTATAGTAACTGTAAAAGTTTCCCTGAAGTAAACACTTTCCAAATCTGATTTGCAATACTCACACCCTGGTCTTTGATTTGTCAAGAGCTAACTGCACAGTAGTACAATAGCAAGCAGGGACAGAGTAGCAAATCACACTAATTTAATTGTGACAGAGACTGGTTATATTATTTTGAATAAAAAGAAAAGAAAAAAGACACTCAGAAATTGAATCTTCATGGTGAAAATAAGTTTCAGAGAAATCTGCAAGGAGAAACCAAATATAAACACTACCTGTTGCTTGAAAAAAACAAAGGAGAGTTTTTTACTCCAGCTTTTTACTCTACCATTTTACTCTGCCTGTTTTGATAGTTTTACAATTAGGAAACATAAATTTCCAGAGATCAAAGTCCATTGAATACTCCACTAAATCATATGACCCATAGAGAAGAATTCCATAGAAGATCATCCTGGTCACTGGTTAATGCTTGTGTTCAGACACTTCTGAACTACCCAGCACCGGATGCAACAGAAAAATAAGTAAACCTTATAGGTCATGTAGGATCAAGGAGTTGATGTTGTTGATGTTGTTGATGTAGGATCAACAACATGAAGTCAGAGTGCTGATTGTTATTGGTGTTTCTCAGGAATCAACCCTGAAGCTAATTCTACTTAAAGCCAGTGTTAGTGGTCTGGGCAGTGGGACAGAGTGCACCTCAGCAGGGTTTTGGATGAAATCAAATTGATTTGGGGAGTACTCAATAAATTCAAGGTCAGGTTCTACCATTCAGAGAATAATCAGAGGGCTGGAGATATGGATTCAAAGGAACACCATGATGTTCACCAAAAAGAAAATGCACAGTCCTAGCACTGAGATGAAATGATCCAATGTGATAACACAGGCTGGGATCTGCTTGTGGGAGACTGAAAGAGCTGGATTTCCTCAATCTGGAGAACAGAAAACTTAGTGTTGTTTATAACTGTCTAATCAGAAAGTATAATGTGGATGAGACCAGACACTGCTTAGAAATATAGAAATAGAAAAAAAATGGCAAAGACCAAGTTGCAGCATGGGAAATTCTGATTATATATTAGGAGAAACATTTATAAGAGAGGTAATAAAACATTGGATAAAATGGCATGAAGGGGTTGTGCAATCTCTATCCTTAATACAGTAGAAATCCAACTGGAAAAGACTCCAAGAAATCTGACTTAAGTTGGCCCTGCTTTGAGGAGCAGATTGGACAAAATGGTCTCCAGAGATTTCTTCCAGTTTAAATTACTCTATGAAGTCATACTTTAGTGATTTAAAGCTTTAAAAAAATCCTGTCATTTTGTTTTCTCACAACTTCTTTTTCTGCTCTAGCTGTCATTTCTGGATATTCTTGTAGGCAATAAATGCATCACAGTTCTTGCCTCCAATCTCTTGATATCAGAATTCTGCTTATGTCAAGAACAAGTTTTCACTATATGGCTAATCTGATTAATTCCACATCTCATTAAATATTCAAATGGCTATTAGTTTTGATTGCTTTAATGGCCCAGTGGTATTGTTTCTATGGTGGAAATTCTACCTTTTTGTTGAGTTTTCCCATGTTCTTTCTTTCTTCTAAATCTCTGTTTCTGCAATATTCAGTGTGAGATTAGTGGTCTACTCTATGCTTAAGCTGGGACATCATTGGTATGTGGGATGGCATAATCTATGCTGCTATTCTTTCCCTATTTATTAAAAAAAATTTGCTTTCCAACAGCAGTTACCCTTTAAGCAAAAGGTGCTATATGTAAACATGCTATACATAAATAAAATATATTAAAGCTGGATTTCTATGGAGTAGGAACTTTCATTAGGGAAAACAGGTAATAAAGGGAGGCGGGGAGGGAAGAGATCTCAACTGCAAGGTCCATCTGTTACATGCAGGACAAAATCACTATTCTGTGGAAATAATTCCTGGCTGAGGAACGGTGTGCAACTCCACATCACAGTCTCTGCTAACCTAGGGTTCATTTTGCTTAGTATGAAGATGTATAAATATAAATCTTTGACTGCTTGGACTTTAGTTGTGTTCTTGTTTCCAGGCTAGATGATAAGCATTATTCTTCTCTCTAGTTTCTCCTAGACTACAATCCTAATACTTCCATCAATACTATTAGGACTTAATTGTATGAAGAAAGGACAGGGTATAAGTTTTAATAACTTAGCACTAATATGGATTTCTGAGAGACTTTGAGACCTGATGAACAACACCTAAAATATAATTGCATTTTATGAGCTCCTTAGCTGGTCACACATCCAACTAGAACAAGGCGATTATGTAGCCAATTTTGACACCCCAATAATTCTGTCACTTGGCTCAAATTACATTAATCTTTATAGTTTGAGCTCTGCAGTTCATAGATGTGCATGACAGAGATTTTAAGAGATTGTCAAGTAAAATAATCACCTTTGTTTGACCATGGGCTTGGTAACTACAGCTACCTTTGTGGGGTTAATACCGAGAAGTCCTGTATTTCTGTTGGACTACTCTGTGATTTGCACAATATGTGAAGCTCACCAAATTGAGGAATGCAAGCAGATAACCAGAAACTAGAGCCACTGGAGTGGCTGTGCTCATGTGGCATGATGTAATGTGAAGATGTTCTATCCTGAGTTTTGGAAGTGGGTTTACTATACCCAGCCGACTGCTATATGCGAGGGAAAATTAATCTATTGAGAAGTGAAAGCATGAAGTCCTGATATCTTGTTCGCCTCTGAAACTGCTCATGGGCTAGAAAAATAGGCTGAAATAGTTCTGCTGATCTTTTTGGAAGGTGTTTTGGAGGCTCTTACTGGGAATTTTATACATTTATATGTATGTGTACAATTGTAAAACATTTATTTTTTCTTAAATTCTTGGTTTTCTACATATTACACAAAACAGTACACAATTGTTTTGCATGAAGGAAAAATGCTACATAGACTGTAATTTAAGAGAAAGAGATGATTAGTATGATTTCTTTGACAAGCACATACTTTTGTACAGTATTAAAGCAAGGTCAACTCAAATTTTACTGTGCTTTTCCTGGAAAATGCCAAGAGGCAAGAAAGTGTAATGTAACATCTCTGTTGATTTTATATCCTGGCTCTCATAGAAAGAGAATTAAGCACTCAGTGCAAAATTTTACCATAAATATGTATGTAGAATTTCTATTCACTGAGAACTGTCAAAAGAAGACTTGATTCTCAAGTTGTAAACTTCCATTTGCCTTTATAATTAGGTGATCATGTCCTCATAGTAGTAAAACAGCACACAGTATTTTACTAAAACCCCCCCTGAAATAATTTAGGGAAGAAAATATTGTGTTTTTTTCATTGTGACTCACATAATTTAAAAACATTCAAAGCTACACAAAATAGTCATACCCTTTACCCTTCTCTCCTTTTTTTTTGCAGTGTTACTTTATCACTTGGGTCAAAGTGTGGCTAGCTAGTCCAGACCAGTATCTTTATTAGTTTTAGATGTCTACTTTTAATATCCTGGTGCATTAAATTACCCAACTGAGAAATTTAGTCCCTTTGACTGGGGTGATGTCAATGGCCATACATCACGCAGTTGGAGATGAGAGGTACACAGAGTTACTTATGGTATTCTCCAGAAGTCAGTTAAAATAGATATCAAGATACCTCTTGAGGAAATGGAGGAGAGGGAGCTGGAGTTGTTCAGGAGAGTGGGGGGTTGTTCAGCCTGGAGAAGTGGAGGCTCCAGTAAGACCTTAGGGCACCTTCCAGTACTTCAAGGGAATTTGTAAAAAGATGGAGAGTAACTTTTTATGTGGGAAGATAATGATACGACAAGGGGGAAAGGTTTTAAACTAAAAGAGGAAAGATTTAAATTGATGTTAGGAAGAAATTCTTTACTGTGAAGGCAGTGAGGCACTGGAGCAGGTTGCTCAGGGAAGCTGTGGATGCCCCATCCCTGAGAGTATTCAAGACCACGTTGGATGGGGCTTTGAGCAACTTGGTCTAGTGGAACATGTACCTGCACAGGTCAGGGATTTGGAAGTAGATAATCTTTAAAGGCCTCTTCTAATCCAAACCCTTCTATGATTCTAGTGAACACGAAGTACCCTGCTTTAGTCATGTTGATCTTGGAAGTGCCAACAACCCTAGGACAAGCTTGAGAGACAGGATGGGATTTTGTTGACATAAACAGGTAAAAGTCTGAGTATGTCAAATCTCATCATAATGGGAAGCAAGTTTATGTTTAATGGTATGTCCCAGAAGAAAAGTAGAAACAAAAAAATACAATATTTCAGATGACCAGAGGGAAGAAAAACAAACAAGAAAAACATAGGAAGGGAAAAAGGAAGAGCTCAGCACTGTGATAAAAACATAACTAACCATTCATCAAGTGAATGAGTATTTCAGTGAGGGGGAATGACCAGCATAAGAAAGAGAAATAACATCTAAGTGGTGGCTTTTAGTAATGAATCTGAACACATTGCAATTAAACAGGGGGTGTAAAAAGTGGGATTCAGAGGAAATATTTTTGCTCCTAAATAATAGTTCATATGTGCATACATAGAGGAAACAGTTTTTAATGAGAAATTCCTTCAACTCCTTTCATTAGGAAATGACAAGTTTCATTAGAGGGATATTTGGTGATATTTTTTCTTCTCTCCCTCCCTTTGGTAATTCATACCCACTCATGTCACATTCCATTTTTGTCTTTGGTGAATTTTCCTATTTATCATAAAAGGAGCAAGTCATCAGGTCCATGTTTTGCTAATATGGAGGGAAAGAGTAAGAAAGTATTAACGAAACTTCCCTCAAAAGAGAAGAAAGCCCAATAGTGTGCAAGAGCTAATGAACAAGTATTCTATTCAAGTTGTTGTTTTATTTTGGTTTGTTTTCTTTTGTATGGTTTCTGTTTGCAGAGGACATATATGCTAAAACATATTTTTTAAAAGGTCATGATTTGATATTTTTCCAGACAAGATGTAAAAGACATGAAAATATAATTTTTGAACTGGTAGGGGCCATTAAGGTCAGCAATCAGAGAGTGAACACATGATAATACAGCAAATAAGCTGAGAAGTCAGAGCTAGACTAATATTATTTCTACATTAAAGATTCAGATTTTTGGTAAGCAATGTTTATATCAAAAGAGTATATTGAAATACAATACTGGCTGTTGTACGTGACCAAATCCTGAGGAGCTTTTAGGGTTTTTTGTGGGAGCTACTTTTTTCTCTCCACAGGCTTTATGTGACACATTTCCAGGTAAAAGAGAGAAAGCTAACCCTCAGAGGGCATGATGAGAAAAACAGACGATACTGGCACGGACACAGTGACTCTGATCACACTGAACATTGCAACTCAGCAGCTAATGTAATGGTTAGGAGAATAAGGTAGTAGCACTAGCCAAAGGGATGGTAAGGCTTGAGTAAAATTAAAATCAACATATACATGATATTTTGAATTAATCTTTATAAACAGAGTACAGTTTATCAACCCAGGCCAAAAGAAAAAGGAAACCTCTAAAAGTATTAGAGAAAAAGGACACTAACAGTGATTTGTGGTTGTGTTGTTTATGATTTTTAATTCAAATATTATTTATAAGGCAACAGTAGCTAATGGTCACATTTTTTTCTGTGGAATGTATTGAACTATACAAGCCAAAATGACTGCCCGGCTTGTCAACCAGGTGGAAATTTGGATGATTTATTTGTTCCTGATCTAATCCTCATCCATAATAGCTCACTGAATTATGACAGCACCCGTATAGGAAAATAAGTAAATATATGGATCTCCACTGTGTCTTATGAGGGAAAAAACCCTGGATGAGCAAGCATTGCAACTAATACTTTTACATTGTTTAATCTATTATAAATCCTGTGTCTTTTATTTTACAAAAGGTTCGGTTTAAAAAATATATAAATTAAATACTTACATCACAACTCATAATACTTAAATGAATATCCCAGAATAATTTTTAAAAATATTATCAGAGCTATCTTTCAAACTCCAAATTCACAACTGTTCATCTACTCTATTTGTCTTCCCCAGTCGTCTATCTTCATCTACCCAAATTCACAACTCCTCATCTATTACAAGAACCCTGATCGATGAAGTAGTATAGATTCTAATGAAATAGTAACATTTGAACAGTGTTTCGAAAAAGGCTATACAGCTTTTTGGGGAAAACAAATGAATTTTGCATTTTAAATATCAACAAATATTTATATAGCTAACAATCTGCAGCTTAACTGGTCTCTAGAAATTTAAAGAAAGGGCATATTGTAGTACTCCGTGATAAACTCAATAATAATTAGAATTCCTACCAAGCTGTTAACTAATGCAGACATATTAAAGCGTATTTTTAGCCAAGCTTATTATGTTCTAATAAAATTTAAAGAAGCATAGCTGAAGGGTAAGAAGTAGCAGCATCTGCTCTACTACCAGCTCTGCATTCTGCTGTGCCATTTAGACACTGCCAGTGTGTATGTTTTTGAAATGCCGAAATACGAAGTCCTAGATTGATCCGCCATAACTGCTTTAAAGCAGTCTGTGTATAAGCCTCTGCTTTTAAATTCTGTGATACAGCTTTTCTGGAGAGATTCAATCTCAAAAACAGCAGTCTGAAATAGAGACCCAGCTCAACAGAATTGATGGCACTTGATCCTTATGGCAGCCTCTCAGAAACCAGTTTTCACTACATGTATCCCAAAACATAGCTATGACCCTTTTTTTGATGTCCAGGCTCAATACAAGGAAAAAAAAATGTAATTTTTACAATTATTTTTGTACATGTAACCTCTAACTTCTACAAGACTGGTGTCTGTTTCATGGCTGGGAATTGTGCTAAATGGGGATGGCAAAAATGTTAAATGGAAGATGATTAGTCTTGTAGTACTGATGTTTCTTAAGTGATACAGATTGCTCTGAAAGACAAAAAATTTCAAGGCAAAGAAGAATCTGAGCCTTTACATATAATTTTGTAGAATTAATGTTGCATGAAAAAACAGTCCTTTAACTTTTTGTTAATATATTAGTCATTTGCATGCCTTCGCCCCACCCTTCAAATCTGCTTGCAGGCTGAGAGAGTCGGGGAGTTGTGTCAGTGACACATCTAAGTTATAATGGGTTAATTCTCATCTCTCTGGGCAACACTCATGCTTGATAAGGTGTGAGATCTGAGGGCACATCGGCAATGTGGAACATGCTGAGTGCCTTGGACAGTGTCATTCAGACACCACAAGAAATGTCTCCCCCAGGTTGTATCGCAGAAATGATGTTATAATCTGCAAAGTTGTTCCACTAGATTTGCTTTCCTTTAGGAATCGTGTAGAAATAATTTAGTTGACTTCAGGCAACAGGACAAAGCTCTTTGGAGTTCTCATGTCAGGCAGGCAGAAAGAAACAATAGTCTTAGTCCTATTTAATGAGTATTGCTTGATTTAGGGAGCAAGGTAGAATTACAAGGAGCTTATTCACTTTTGGGAAGACAAATATGCAAGAATCAGTTTAATAATTTGTGAAGTAATAAAAATAAACAATTTCCTTTTTTTTTTTTTTTTAATTGTCAGTTATATGTAATCTATGATGTAGCCCTGCTAATGCAGTCGTCTTTCCTGAAATTTGTACTCTAGGGATTTAAGTACATAAGCATCTTTTATTACAATGTAATTTGCATACAATAGCAAAAAGGGAAGGGAAGAGGAGGGAAGAGAAAGGAAGCGGAGGGAAGGGAAGGAGAGGGAAGGGGAGGGAAGGGTGGACAGATGATTCAAGGCAGCAATTATCAAGTTACAACCAAGGATTGATCAGGGCACCTCTGAAGCGAAGCTGGGAACCCTGTTAGTTCTGAGACTGACTGCCCTTTATGGACTGCTCAAGGGCACATAAAGCACACACGTGAATGTGGATTAGAAAAGGAGTAGGGTCAGAAGGAAACTTTTTAAGTTCCCTTTGTCGGCCAGTTTCAAATGCCTGATCAAGAAGCACATCCTAAACCATCATTAATAAAAATAAATAAGAGCCTAGCAGAAATGTGATACATACCATAATGCAACTAATTGGTGTCTAGAGAGTAAGAAAGTATTTAAGGAAGAAAATAAATGGGAAAGTATCATAGTAAGAGACCAAATGTCCCATATAAGAAATCCAAGAAAGATTGCACTGCACTTACAGTTTCTTAATGTCATTACATTGCTACTCAATATAAGAAAAGAATTCCACAACCGTTAGCTTTTGACTGAGATTATCCCTCCCAAGGAGCTCTAAGTTCCCTTCACTCTTTCTCCTATGCTTCTTTGTCACCATGCCCACTACCCCCTTTCAGTGGTAAATCCTTTTTCAGCATCTGATAGCTGCATAAACCAAGAAATTAATACTTTTTAATTTTTAAATTTCTAAATATTAGTGCAGAAAGTTATTATAGGTTTTTCTTTTCTTTAGTTAAGTGAAAAAATTAAACATAGTTTCTGTGTGGCTACACCAAGTGACAAATAATATGTAAGTAATATATAGGTGTAATAAATTATTTTGTATTTCTCAAGCAAAAGTTTATGTAGGTTGTTTAGAGATCACAGTGTACTTTATAGACAACTTTACTGCTTATATTAAGTTTTTATCTATTCTACATACTTAAAAAATTACTATAATACCTCAGGACTTCAAAACCCTTTGAAATGCAGATCTTGGTAAGACTGGAGAAGAAAACAACGCTGCTATTATACTTAGCTAACAAAGGAGGATCAGCAGCCCCAGATCCTCTGACTTAGACATCTATATTTCAGTTTAAATTCTGTACATCTACACCTGCAAGGATCTAGAAGAGCAAGTGGAGGCTTATGTTATCAAGATATATGAAGACCTAACTGTATGTGTTGGAATTTGAGGGAATTTTCAGAAACTACTGTGTTGGTTTGAATTGATGGTGATCATCAGTGACAGAGACCAGAGCTGTTTAAAAAATATCCACCAAGGTTCTCTCTATAGCTTTAATTTCCTAACAAGTTTGGAAAAATGGAGCCTTTTTTTTTTTTTTTTTTTTTTTTTTTTTTTTTTTAAGACTGTTGCATAAGACTTATGAAAATCAGTAAACCTTGGAATTCCATTTTCTGGGCTCCTGGATTACCTCCCAGTACAATATTCACTATTGTTTGAATGTGCTTATTATTCTTTGTCTAAAGCAATTTTAACCAGTCTCAAAATTTCAGAGATGTAAAGAACATACTTTTTCCCTGAATGCTAATGAACATGATAACTTTGTTTATTTAAAGCTTATTAAAGGTTATTAAACAGCCTGTTAAATTAATATGTCTTTCAGGTTTCTTGCAGCTAATTTCTTGGAGGGTTTTTTAACAGAGGAGTCCTGGCTGATGGAAAGATGGTCTCAGGGGATTTGCAGCTTACTGAAGGAGCAGATTTTTTTTGCTCAAGTTGGCTCACTGAATTGTCTTAGAAGTCAGATGTTAATTGTATCAATAAACATAGCCATAGTGCCTTTCACAGATCCCATGATAGCCACTTTTGCCTCAGCTGGAGTTCTTCAATTGTTCTTTGACTGTAGTATTCCACAGCTGACTTGTACCACACAGTTAGTATTTCTCCCTGATTCATGTAGAAAGAAATTTGAAACTGCTGGTAAAACATCCACAGGCTCGCTCTGCACCAGGCATTATGAGGAGTTTCAAAAGAAAATCAATAAATTATTTCTGCAGACCACCAATGGGTAATAAACTGGCGTTTTCATCAGTAATAACAGAACACTTGTGTATTCATGCAAACCTCACCATTACTTCAAATTCAATTATAGCTCTGCTATTCCTTGTTAAAATATTTTAAGAATTGTAAAAGTGTATTCTAATTTGTGCAGTCTCAGTTTTATGATTGGAGGGAACGGACAAAGAGATACAGGTAATTCTGCATATATGTAAGGTTTTATAATGAATTCCTCTAGAAATAAACTCTGAAATACTCTATCTCACATTATGCTCTTTAGCACTACATTACACTTTCAACTACTTCCAAGATCTCCCATTATTGGTTATATTGAATCAAGGCTATATCTCAGAAGAGCTTAACTTTATATCTTCGATTTTAGGGAAAGCACTCTAACAAGTGGGATCTGAAAGGAAATACTGTTGGTTATTGTAGAGAACACTCTAAATACTTTAAAATGTCATATTTCAGTTTCTTATTACACAGTAATTAACAGAAAAATTGGAAAAGATTCTATGCCGTACACCTCATCATTTTATAGCTAGATAGATGACATTGACTTAAAATACTTACACAGTAATAAAGTTTATAAACCATTATACAGAAAAAAACCATAATCATTACTAATGGAGTGCTGAATAAGAGCTAAATTCTTCTCAGTCACCAGCATAATGCAAAGATTAATAAAACAGATTAGTCAAATATCAGATTAAGCACCACCAACAATAATTTCTATTACCCAGGAGATTTAATTTTTAATTTTTTTTTTAGAATTATAGAATGGTTTGGGTTGGGATTGACCTTTAAGGTCCTCTCATTCAAATGCCCCACCATTCCCCTACTTCAAAATAGTACATTGATACTTAGCACAACCTGGTAAATGTCATTAACAAGGTTTTTTGTTTGGTTTGGTTTGGTTTATTTGTTTATGTTTGTTTTGTTTTTAATTTATGTTTAATTAGCCAGAGTAAAGAAGGCAGTGCCACTGTCCTGGAGCCCTGAATGCTTGCCCATGTCTGAACCTGCTCTGAAGTATTATGTCTAAGCAAAGCCCTTGCTGCCCTCGTCCATTGCTGGCCATGGCCCCCTCTGAGCTTGGAGATGGCTTCCACAGTCCCTTCCAACCATCCTTTCTATGACCCTCTGATGCTCCAACAGAAGTGGGAATGGCCCATATTTAAAATCTTGGGGTTTATGGAAGTGGTTTTGCCCTGATTTATTCTTTTTAATTATTTTAAAATCCCCTTTTGTCTATTTGATGATTTTATCCATCAGTTATGACCAGCCAGAGAACCCTGTCAGTCCTCCCAGCATACAAACTCAATAGCTTTTCAATGTGACTTTTCCCATGGCAGAACAAAAAGGAATTAACCTGTTAAAAATATAGTCAATTGAACAGCAGATTGGCTATTTTGAGTTCACTATTTTTTTCCCAAATGTTACAAAAGTCAGGGTAGGAGTCATGGTTTAATTCTTTCTGGATTACACTCCAATCAGGACTTGTTAAAATTGCTCCCATGTGGAACAATAATCCATGAATAAAGAAAGAGGGTAGTTGAGCCTGCAATTTAAGGACAACCTTCTACTACTTTGAAAACCAAGGTAAAACAAATACTGTTTTTCTCGTCACCAGTAGGAAAGCTGGTAGCAAGCATAACTGATGTACAAATTGGAGAAAATATGTTCAAATGGCATTATAAATACTACATCAAACAGAAAGAGAATGGTGGCATTTTTTTTCTCCCCCTGCCTCCATAAAGAAGGCTTGCAAGATATGCTATAATGAAGGACATAGAAAAAGTCTATTCAAATGGTATTATGAATACTGTGCTAATAGAGAATCCACTTTTCATGTTTACATGAAAATAAACCAGCTACCTTCACTAGAAATGGATGGGGCTTTTTGTTATTCTCTCCTGATTCGGGGAATCTTGAAATTTTCGTTATTGTAGAATTTCAAATATCTATATACTGAAGAAAAACAAAACAAAACAAAAAAAGAAATCCATAAAACCTTTTTAAACAACAACTAAATCAAACCCAAACAAAAAAAAAACCAAAAACCACCTTAGGTAAAGAAAGTAGAAATTCTTCTGCTTTATTTTTAAAAACCTGTTCCTCACAGACAGTTTTAAAACTGACTATTTAGTGCAACCCTGGACACCTGATGCTTTTTAATATAACAGAAAACATTTCTGTTCTGTTCAAAAAGAGAAACCATCTCCATGGGCTTGAAGACAAATACCAATCAACATGACAGGCAGACACAATCACAACCTTTGCTGTATGCTTATGTGTTCTAATTCCCTCTTCTTCCGAAGTGGTGGATATTCAAAAACACAACAGAAATAGATACTGTTTTTTAAATTATGAATATAGGTCTCAGGTTATCCCAGAAGTGTGCAGTTCAGCAACTGGTGCATTCAGCAAGTGGACAGAAGATTAAATAATGAATTTTAATTTGCTTAGATATATGCAGTTAGTTCCATTTTATATAATACTGTAAGTTTACTGATTGCAATAAGCAGTGTGTACTGCTCAGTAGCTATTATTTTTCCTTTTAACTCAGCTTCTGTAATATTAGCATTATTAGCTATTTCTATTTACATTCTAGCACCCTCTCCAGGTATCAGCATACAAAATTAGCTCAAAAAATATAAAATAAATCCATCCATAAACTGTACACGCTCTGGAAAAACTCACAGAGACTGAAAACCTGGATATTACAAGGCATTTAGTTATAGCATAATAGAGACCAACACTGCGATTCTGCTCCTAATGAACACCATGAGCATTCTGTGAATGACTTCAGTAAAAATAGGACTTTGCATAAGAAAAATATCATTGTATGGTCACCCACTATAATCTGCAGAAACATGCCATAGAAATCAATCTAGTAATATCTTCATTGAGTCACTTCTCATTATACCAGAGTATGCCCTTTAAATCCAATTTGGGCATAGCATTGTTAGAATTATGAATTCAATTCCATGTTAAATATATTTTATTTCTTTCTACTTTTAATTTGCATACTTTTAACTTCCAAGCACTTGGTTCACTTGTAATATTTTTCTGCTGTGAGAAACCTTCCACAGTCTCACACCACAATTATGGTCTTTTCATATTCTTTAGGACATATTTGTTCCGGGAAGTTGGTTTGGTGTAAATCAGCTACTTTTCCATCTTAAAGGTGATTCCTATTTTCATTGTATCTCCTTTCAACAGCTGAGCAACACAAACAGATGTAAGGATAATGGATATCCTCATGGTCACCCTCACACAATAAATCCGTTCATGATATAGGTATACCCAGAGAAAATTAATAACAAAAACTGGTTTTCTATGTTAATAAACTCTTTGTGAATTTTGGTAGGTAAGATTGCACTTATTTCTCCCTTAGGCCAGAAAGACATTCCCAAGCTTATGAGATTCAGAAAAATAACAACACTACGTGTAGCCATAGGTTTCTGTGCAACACCTTGCCTAACGTGAGATATGTGCAGTGGATAGAGGTGCATTTGAGCCAGTAACCCTAGACAGCTTTTCCCATCAGAGGGAAAATCAGACCTTGTTAAAGTTCAGTTTTTCTCTCCTAAAACAGACATCTGAACTCAGCCAGATGAGTTCTGCCCTGAGAGGACCTCTGTTGACTACAAGTGGTAGCCAGGGCAATAATCTCAGATGGAGGCATACTCAGAGGGGTTACATGCAGTTATGTTAAATTAATTCCAAGCTCCCTGTACTGCTTTTGAAGAGAAAGATTGGTTTAGAAAAAAAAAACGGCAAATTTGAAACTTTTTTCTGGTGTGGAGAACAGGGATGTTTAATCAAGAGTCCCTGCTCCCTTAGGAAACAAAATTCCTGGCTCCTCAGCAGATCTTGTTGGGAAGAATAAGGCATCTCAGTGTTTAGACAGGGAATTCATAATGACATAAGGGATCAAAATGCTCACATAACTACATGTTCCAAAAATATTTTTTCTATATCAAAATGTATAGAGTTATCAGATTTATTAAAAATGTGATCAATTCTCTAAAAAGTATTCTTTTCTTTACTTGATACTCCTTTAGCATTGGCAATAGTTAGATTCAGTTAATGCGGTGTGAATATAGATAAAACCCTCAGGTATTTAGGATTCTGAAAGTAATCACTATTTTCTTGCAGAAAATCTTTTTTCATATTTACAAACTTTTTTTCTAGATACAAACAACTCATACCAAAATCTTACATAATTCATATGTTGTTTTCCTTTGCTTTTCGGTTCTTTCAATATTTCATTTTCATTTCAGGAGTAATTTTTCAGAGTTAATTTATGTAACTAGGTTTTGAGGTATTTTTTCCTAGACAAAACAGTGAACAGGTAAAAGAAAAAGTTTTTTTCTCACAGGATCAGTAACATACCTGGCTTAAGTATATTTAGAGTTATTGTAAAAATCATTTGAAAACAGTAATGATTTTATCTAATCGACATTTCTTTTTGGAAATCAAGTAAAAATCAAGAAAAATGTCACTTGGGATGCAACAGATCTTCTAATAACAGCTCTTTCCTTATAAAGGGAAAGAAGTAAATCCAAATCAGAAAAAAATACTCTGTTGCAGTGAACAAAGAGACTGAATGGCAGATGCAGAACTGAACTAATAAATAATTTATTAAAAACCCACAACCCCAAACAAGCAACTACTTGTCGTGTGTTACAGCAAATGGATTTTGTCATTATACTTAGATGTTGATTTTTATAGGTTTACATATTGTTAATGTAATGTATTGCATTTCTACAAGACATTTGAGCTGGTATAATGAAAAATCCCTTTTCAAGAATTGAAATGACAAAAGCTTCAAAGCCAATAAAAAACATGCACATTATATCACAAAACGCTTTATCCATTAGTAAGAAAACATCTGGGTACCTGTGTTTCCCCTCAGTTCATCAGAGGACTCTCTAGTTCTATGTTATTTGGAAATTTTAACAATGACTGGGATAATTATATTAGTGCTGAAAAAACTCTATTTGTGACAGAAGAGGGGTGGGAGTGGTTAAAGAAAAACTTAGAATTTGGTTTCAGAGAAACAGTATCTATTTCAATATGGCCAAGGACCATGTATATAGGAATAGAGAATGCAAGCTACAGTAATGATGTAGGTTTGCTAACCTGGGAAACAGTGATGCTGAAAAGTACTTAGGGCCATGGTGGATAATCAGCTAATAATGAGATCCCAGGTGACACTGCAGTAAAAAGAAATAATGGATAGAAATATGGAGCAGTGAGTAGGAGTTGTGAGATTATAATACATCTGCATTTGACAATAATGAAACCATTCATGGAATAATTTGTCCATTTCTGCCATTAGTGCATTAAGAGATGCTATAAACTTGGAAAGACTAGAGAGTGGAACAGGGAAGTAACTAAAATCTGGATAACATTGTGATGTCCTGGGGGACAGGAGATATTTCATGTTTCCAAGGAGAAAACTACAGGGTCACTTGATAGTGTCTGTACGTATCCATGTGGACCACAGAAATTCAACAGAAGTCTTTTCAATCTAAAATAATAAGGTAAAACATTACCAGTATTGCAAAGCCAAGGTGACTGTTGTGTAAGGATGGGACAAGGAAAAGTGTTAAGAAAACTTCCCTGTCTGACCTTTCACGAGACTCTCTGGCAGTTGCACTCCCAGCAACAGAGACTCTCCCTGCTGGGACTGGAGCCCCTTCACAGCAGGCAGCTCCAGTGACCCAATGGGTGCCCCACTTGAGTCTCTGCACACCCCACGCTCACATGCAGGTAGACCAGGTTTGACCCCAGGTTTCCCATAGCACAGTCTCTGATGCCTCGTTCCTTAAAGCAATTTAGTCATCGCATAGTAACACAGAAACAGCCCAAGATGGTGCCCAAGAGGAGAGACCCTGAACAAAGGAACCCCTGGGCTTTTATACCCTCACCATCCAAGCTTGTTGAAAGGCTCGCTCCTCCTCACAAATCTTTGGCTCCTGCCTGTCTCTGATGTCCAGTCACCTGACCAATAACACAGGTCCTCGTGCCCTTTGTTATCCAAAGGTTGTTCATGGCCTGTTGTCTCAGTCTCCAGCCTCCCAGAGCTCAACCTGCACCTGGTACTGCAGCTGCACCCCGAGCTATCTGCACTGAATGCACTCCTCAAGAATAATGGCTTTAAGCTGACAGAGGGCAGGTTTAGATTTCATATTAGGAAGAAATTCTTTACTATGAGGTGGTACAGGTTTCCCAGAGAAGCTGTGGATGCTCCATCCCTGGAAGTGTTCAGTGCTAGGCTGGATGGCATTTTGAGCTGATCTTGTAGGTGGCATTTCTGCCCATACTAAGATGATTTTTAAGAACCACTCCAACCCAAAATATTCAATGATTCTATGACTTAAATTTAGCATGAAAAAAAAAGAAATTATTGAAGATGATTAGTCAGTGAAATTGCTTTCTAAATTTCATGGTGAGGTTTCTATCATTAAAAACTGCAAAGCCAGGACTGGATGTTTGTTTCACAAGACATCACACACTTTTATAATTTCTGGCTATTGCACTTTAGATAGGAATTGATGCATGACACTTACATGGTTTCAATTTTTTAAAAAATTGGAGTATTCTATAAAGTCCACCAAAATCTATAAATGCTGTTTATTGATATGGAGAAGTTGCTGGCACCTGCAGATTTGATTTGGAATATTACCTCTCATTGTGAACAAAATAAAAAAAAAAATTTGAACTTCTATTAAAGACTGCAGTTTACAGCTTATATATGCTTAACTTATTAAAATTACCTGGAGGCTGAGGTCTCTCAGCCACAGACAGTAGATCACAGGCATGACTTGATCTTACCAATGCTGCACACATGGAAGCACACATCAAACTGAGAGTGTGGTAGATCTGCATGATAGATGCTCTCAGCTTAGAGGGTGCAAAATTTGAGTAGCTCTGGTCCTGATGTCCTGTACTCGCACTGGGAGGAAACTCTGACTAAGCCAAGAACTTTTAAAACAGTAATAATAAAGTGGAAACTGCTGTGTGGTATAGCAAATTTGTAGTTTATGGTGCAGAACTCAAGAGCAAAGAAGGGAGACACTGAAGCTGGTGACATTACACAGAAAGCTATTACCTGGTTCCCCTAACTGTACATAAACACTAGGACTGACTCCAATGTCTTCTGCTCTTTCCATCTGGGGTGCAGAATCTGACCCCTTTTATAGGCATTCGTAGTCTACAATAATGAAAACCATAGCAAACTCAGTTTGAAGGAGAAAACTCCTACCTTTTCACTTGACCATTTAGAAAGACCAGTCTGATTTCACAAGTTATTCTTGTCCTTTTTGTTTTATACACCAGTGGTTTGTTCCAATGCCTTTTCCCAGGAGGCTGAGCCTGAATTGTATTCCAGAGGCAATTCAGAAACTAGAAGGCAAGCTGGGTCTCATTTTTGAAAATTAACATTTAACTTTAATTGTTCCTTCCCACACCACTTTGGAAGTTATTCCTCTGTGCAAAGTGAATAAGAATGGAAAAGGTCATGTTCAAATGTAGATTTAAAACTCCCCTGAACTTATGCTCTAGTTTACCACCTTGTCTTCATCTTAAATGTAGCAATGCCTGCTTTACATTAGAGCCTTACAAAGAGAGTTATATGGTGTCTCTTGCTCTGTTGAAAACAAAAATAACCAATTTGCTCTTGTGTGGTTCAGGGCAAAATAGCCTTGAGAAAATGTTATTGATGTAGTGTATTTATGTAGGGTTACATGACAAATTATGCCATCAGCAAATAAGGTCAGTGTGGCAGAGTGAATTACTAGCAAAAATAGTTTCCTTGAAAAGGACAAAGGTTGTTTTACATGCATATAAACCTTGAAGTTAGATGAGAAGAAATAATAACAGACTCAGTGTGGAATGTAGTATTTTAACGCTCCCCAAAACTACATATAATTTTTTTTTGGTGGATGACTACTACCTTTTCAGGAAGGATAAAGAGGGATGCATGGCAGAATATCTGCCTGTGATTGTCAGAAGACAGTTTAAGGGCTCCCATAAAGTAAGGTGTATCTGCTTAGGTTAGACTTGGACACTGCCTTCAGAGTGGAAAACGTTGCATTTAGGAATGAGTTCCTACTGCTTTTCATGGAGTCCTTAGGAAGTTAATGTAGTTTCTTCCCTAGAGCAGGGAAGAAGAAACACATCAAAAGATACCAAATAACCTACTTAACAACAAGTATACATAGGAGTACACTGCAGAGAAGAGCACACTGTTTAGTTTTTATTGAAGCAGAATTCTGTTCTGCAGTTCTGGATACTTCATGTAGTTTCTTATCTGTCTGAAACATGTTTAACACAGGTTCTGCTGAATTCTTCCTAGTGCACTTCAAGTTTTTCCACCAATCATAAAAATGAGCTTTGAAGGTTTACTTCTGGACAGGTTCTGGGCTGGCCAGGTTATGGGATCACTTCTTTAAGAAAAGAAATTTCATAGTGATGTCAGTCTGATAATCAAATAAAGAAGCATTAAGCATGTCAACATTGATTTGAATTGGCAATTGGTATTGCATTTTTTAAAAGAACAAAATCACTGCTTATCACATACACCTGGGCATTGTTTGCCCTCATACTATGCATTTCACATTAGGCATTCATGACAAATTTGGAGAAGGCATCAGAAAGGACATCTTCCCCTTTTTAGGTATGCCCTAAGATTTGTGATAGAGCACCACACAGGTACAGCCAAAGTGAGGGGTGTATTTACACCACTGATGCTGCCTCAAGATCATCTGCCCATGGTGAGCACCAGCTTAAGAGGACTCATACTGGAGAGACTGAAATGGAGTGGCCCAGAGCTGAGCCTGTGAACGAGCTATCACCATCCTTGCAGGTAGTGAAGGTCCCCTAGGCAAGCTCAATCCTAAGCCCGTACCTGACTGACAGCAAACACCATGTTTGATGGGATGAGCCCTGGCAGGGCTGGTGAAACCCTGCCCCGCTCTCCCTGAGTGGATCCCTGTGTCTTCTGCAACCCCAGGATCCACTAACCCTCCTGCTCCCAACTCCTGCTGTGGATGGCTATAGTCTCAGCGGGCAGCTTGTAAACAGGAACAATTAACAACTATTCTTTCCAAATAAGAACTTTCTCCTTTCAAACCTTTAAATATCACTGCTGAACTAATCTATCATGACAGTAAATCATACAATATGGTCACTGATGTTAAACTGACAGTTACAAATGCTTTCTTATGCTTTACACTACTTGTTTTCAGCTTTCCAAATCTACCTCTTATGTCCTGGGCATGTATAAAACACTGTCACTGTAATTCTGCTTTCCCAAATGTTACTTGCTGATTAAGACTAAAAAACATTTTGATCATGGTTTAAGAAAAAAAAATCTGTGAAACAGGTTCATACAACAAGAGAGTAGAAGAAGATTTTAAACAGTGTGACTGAGAAGGAATTATCCTCTTTACACAGGAGGTAGGGGCTTAGGTGTATATATATATATATATATATATACATATATATATATACTTCATTACTATAATTAAGAAATATACCTGGAGAGTTCTGCCTTGGATCAACAGTTAAAGTAATAACCTGCAAGATTGGGTTCCTCGATTGCAATCCTGATTTATCAGCAACTTCCAAGTTAGTGGCAAGTAAGATCTGATCCCAGTTCCAGCATCTTCTAAATGTGCTTTATGTTGATGTAACTCCATTGATTCTAATGGAGTCACTTTCACTTTACATCAATGAAAGTGAATTCGGGATATTGTTACAGTTTCAGTTAACTCATCTACTGAGGAGATGCAGTTTATTGATTAGAGCTAGGGGAGAGTTTAGAGCTGGAATTTTTATTTTCTTCTTAAAAAATACAGCTTTTTTGTAATTAAAGACTTGATATTAGACATGACATTGTTCTTAAATTACTGGTACTAGATATGACATTGTTCTTACTTAAAGACTGTGACTTAAGAAGGAATGTGTTGGAGTCTTGGTATATGATTTCTGTAGACTTACAGAATCATTAAGTTGGAAAAGGTCTCTAAGTTCATTGAGTTCAGTCATATTCTTCTGAAAGCAGGTAAGGAAATGTGGCAGGAAATCACACATTTACAAACTGTAATTTATTTTTTTAACTTTCTGATCTTTGAGAATAGTTTTTTGTTTGTTTTTTTCAGCTCACATTTCAAGATATGAAAAAATACTGAAATACCAAATTTTCCTCAAGACAGTTTTTAAAATATTATTTGCATGGCAAGTTGCATATGAGCCAGCAGTGCCCTTGCAGCCAGGAGAGCCAACAGTGTCGTGGGGTGAATTAAGCACAACATTGTCAGCCAGTCAAGGGAGGTCCTACTCTACTCTACTCCACACTGGTGCAACCTCACCTTGAATTTTGTGTGCTGTTTGGGGCACAACAATATAAAAAAGACATTAGGCTATTAGAGAGCATCCAGAGAAGGGCCACAACAGTGGTGAAGGGTCTGGAGGGGAAGCCTCATGAGGAGTGGCTGAGCTAACTTGGTCTGTTCAACCTGAAGGAGACTGAGAAGAGGCCTCATGCTGTCTACGATTTCCTTGTGAGGGGAAGCAGAGGATCAAGTACTCTCATGATCAGTGACAGGACTCAAGGAAATGTCATGAAGCTGAGTTGGGAAAGATTTAGGTTAGATGTAAGGAAAAGGATTTTCACTCAGAGGGTGATAGGGCACTGCAACAGGCTTCCCAGAGGACTGATCACAGCACCAAGCTTGTCTGAGTTAAAGAAGTGTTTGGACAACACTCTCATCCTCATGGTATGATTCTTAGGGTGTCCTGGGCAGGGCCAGGAGTTAAACTCGATGATCCTCATGGATCCCCTCCAACTCAGCATATTCTATGATTCTGTGATCTCTAGCGCTTATTTACTTTATAGAGGTATTTGAAGGCTGAAATCTAAAAAAATTAAGAAAACTTTGGGTAAAAAGAACTTAAAAAGAGTTAAGGCTGTATTTTATTACAATCTCCACTAAATACCACTTACCCACATTCCCCCTTCTAGCTTTCTTGACTTCTCATGTGATACATTTCTAGCAGGTTTCTATCCCCTTTAAGCTATATGCTTGCTTTGAAAGTATTGTATATATACTGTGATGCACAATCTGGGTGCAGGAAAAGGTAGTCATATAACCCTAGAATGATTTGGATTGGAAAGGGCCTTAAAGATCATCTATCTCCAAACCCCTGCCAGTCCTCCCACTAGACCAAATTGCTCAGTCCCATACAACCTGCTCTTGAACACTTCTAGGGATGGTGCCCTCACACCTTCTCTGGGCGACTTTTGCCAGTGCCTCACCACCCTCACAGTAAAGGATTTGTTACTATTATCCAATCCAAACCTACCCTCTGTCACTTTAAAGCTATTCCCTCTTGTCCTGTCACTACATGCACTTGTAAACATTTCCTCTCCAGATGTCTTGTAGGCCTCATTCAATTAAACAGAGTTGGAAAGACTAGTGCAACATGTGCTGTATTTGGCTTGTTTGCAGAATCTAAATAAAAATCAGAATCATCTAAATAAAAATCTGGAATACTCTGTGCTGTTTTTGATTCTTTTAACTTCCCTAAAGAATGTGCAAGTTTTTACATCTCCTGCTCAGCTTCAGGAAGAGTTGAAAGTAGTTTTCTCTCTTAATGCTACAGAAGAATTGACTAGCCTACATCTCTTGATATGGAAGGGCTGTCTAATTTGCATCATAAGAACTTGTCTTTATGGTATATAAAAGCATCGTTTAATATATTTACTCTACAGGGAAGCAGATAAGTATTTTATCCCTGGCTTACATATGGCAAAGGAAAACCAGACAGACTGTAAGTTAGATATTAAGGATTTTGAATGATTAATTTTTCAGATAGCCAAGCTCAGGTGTCTGATAAAATTACCCTTGTTTAGTTTTATTATTATCATTATCATTATTATGATGATAATGACTGGACACCTGCTCAAGCAGCAGGTTAAATTGTATTAGTCAGTGTCTAAATATACACAGGGAAAAAAAATCACCTTCTGACTACAGTGCTTATTGTCTCAGGATGAAACAAGAAACCAAGCTGAGATATGGAAAGAGAAGAGCTACAGAGGAGTGAGACCCAGAACTACACAAGGTTTTCAATCTGACATCCTCAATAGTCATCACAGACAGTATATGAGCTGTCAATCCATCTGAGATTGCTATAATATTAAATATATTTACATCTTTATAGTGTAGTTGTGTATACACATAAAAGTAGTCATTATAAAGTTTCACAGAGGCTTGCAATAAAATCTTTTCACTCGTGCAAGACACCAGGTGAAAAGCCCCAAGGTGTCTTTTTGAAAGTATTGCATGTAACTTGTGAGGGTGGACTTCTTCAGCTGGTAACTGAAACCATCTCCTAGTAAGTGTTAGGTCATGAAGATTCTTGAATTTGAAGACTGATGGCTTTGTTTAATGCTATACAGGAACAAATAAAGGAGTGTCTAGAAGAGAACTGAGACTATCAGAAACAAATAAATCAGGAGAAGGCTAAGGGAAGCAACATCCATAATGAAAACAGAAATTATCATGCTGTACTCCACAACGAAAACAGAATTTGTCATATTCTATTCCACTAGACGAAGAAACAAAATAATGAGTCAAATAACTGGGATATGGCCAGACTACAGCAGGCACAAGTTAACTGATATGGAGGGTGTTAAAAAATCTCTAAGTGGTTTTTGTGGACTTCAGGTTGAGCATGGATCAGTGTATTTGCATCAGGTATACACCCAAACTGCTCCATTAGGACAGCACAATAAAAGAAATTTGTATCTTCTTTTACTTAGTCCCAGTGAGGCCACACTTGGAATAATGGGCCCACCTTAGGACCTCCCTAATTCAAAAGGAGAAATTGGAGGGGATGCTGCAGAGAGCTGCCAAGATTATTATTGGCCAGGGAAAGTGATTTATGAGGAGAGTTTGTGAGAACTGGGCTTGTTTAATCTGACAAAGAGAAGACAAAAGAGACATTCCATAGCAGTCTACAATTTTTTGAAAGGAGTGGATGAAAAAAAGGAGTTATCCAGTGTGGATATGGAATCCCAGTCCTCAGAGTTCTCTTTATTCACCTAAATTCTTGGCTGACTTGATCTGATGTTGGTGATAGTCCCAGTCTGGGTTCAACAAATGACCTCCAAAGGTCTCCTTCAACCAGCATTTCTAGGAAAACAGAGAAGTAGCAATTTTGCTGCCAATGGTTCATCTTTTCCAGGAAACCAGAAAAAGCTGCCTGATCTAGACATTTACATGTAAGAACAATTCTGATTAAGGGCTAAAAATTATAAAATCTTAGGACTGGTATTTTTTTAAAGCATTCTAAAGCATCACTTTGTCATATAACATTGATGTGTTGCAACGGTACTTTACTGCTGTGCCACAAAGTCCCACTATAACATGACTACTGAATTGCTTGCCAGATATGGGTCAAGCTAAAAGAGCTTTTAGGGAAAATGCACCTAATTACTAAGAATTCCTGATGAGTTCCATTAGGAGCATCATCTATGAATAAAATGTGACGAGAAGACCATATGTGCTCCTGAACAAGTTTAAAATACTGGAGAATTGCAAAATACCAATGCATGGAACTTTGATCTGCATGACTCAGAGTGGGAGTTTTGGAGACTGAGTCACCAGAAGAACAGGCAATAAAGTTGACTTTTTGTGTTTTGGACTTTTAAAACATGACTTTTAAAACATCTTTGTGGGACATACTAATGAAGCACTGTTAGCAGTATATTTACAAAGGAAAATGGACAGGAGTAATATGCAGGAGGACATCTTATAGGTTATGATGATTCCTTCAGGGCTCATGTGGGTGCAAAATTATTAGGGATAAGTCTAATAAAACATTGGTCTGCATGGTTGAGCAGCAGTCAACCATGCAGACCAATTCAAGATCTGGCTGCTAGCCTGGAAATCAGTCTTGCTCAGTGACAAACAGTATATGAAGAAAGTGAAAAGGAGGAGCACAGAACTTGAAAATGAAACCTCAAAAATGTGAGAATAATCCTTTAACATAAAACTGAAGTTTGGCTTCCTGCATTACCCAGGGAGAACGATGGCCTCTCAGAGATCTCTTTCCCCAGAGGCACAGGTTTCAATTTGCACCAAGCTCCCAGAAACTATTCAGTAAATTATCACAAAGCTACTAAATCCTCCAGAGCTGAACTAGGTCTCAGTTTAACTCCCACTGAGCACAGGGAGAAAGTAAGTGATAATTCAAAAAGAATGTGGTAAAGGAATGGACATCTATTTGAGATGTTGCCTGGTGTTGGGAAAAGAGCTGTTTTAATGGTCAAAATATATATGAAATAATACCAATTATAATGATTGTCTTCACCAGAAGGTACTTTTAAAGGACATCTCTCATCCAGAATTAAATGAAATTATTTACCTCTAATGCCAATTGGCAATGTTCATTAGCACAGTCCTTAAAAATCTGTTCCTTGAAGAAGCCACTTAGATAATGTAACATGCCCTTACTTTTTCATGTTGCAGATTTTAAAAATAACTACCCTCTGTTCAGTGCTGGCATTACCAGGAAGAGCTGGAGCACCAGCTCCTGTAAGTGCCATCTCTTTGTCATGATTAATCAAAAGTTGGTAAGAGGAACTGCCTTTTTAAATAATAATAACAACAACAACAGTAATAACCATGGTGGTGATGAGAAATGTACTAAACTGCAGAAAAAAGTTCAAATAATAAAGTCTGCCAAAGCAATAATGAATAGATTAAAGGAAACTATAGGAACTAGTTAGGTGGCAAAAACATCAAGGCAATATTAAAAATTAAAACCAAGAATATTGCATATCAGCCAATGACTGTAAGGCTACATGGGCTCAGATACTAGTAATCTATATCCTATAATCTATAATAGAAGTATCTGCAAAGATAGTTAACAGGACATTAAGTTGCTGAAATCTTATAATTCCCTAAAGACAGACACAGGTGCAAAGAAGAGCAAGACAGATAGACAGAGAACATATTTTATTAAAAGGGACTAAAACAGTTTATTTGCTTAGCAAGTTGAAGGTAGATATGGGATATGATTGCAACATATAGAAAATATTCTTTCCCCTTCTTGCTTTTTTATAATTATTTCGTCTAGGTACAAACAAACTGATCATCAACATCATTGGAGTTGCTACTAGTCAGGTGTTTATTGGTTCAGGGGCAGGGTGACATAAAGTTAAGAGACTAACAAAAGGAACAAAGCCTAGCAAGGAGCTAAGACCTCTAGGAGTGAATACTGCAAAATCCAAGGCATTTTTAGGATGGAACTTGACCATTGTGACCAGGCATCTGTTTCTGCATTCTGCCAAAATATTGTTAAATCCTGAGATCTCCAAGGCATTAACTCTTCTGGCTTTAAAAGTTCTAGTTTGAGGTTGATCTAAAGCAAGAAGAGGATCTAGTTTTAAGCATAACACCACTGAGCAGCTAACAGATTGTGGGAACCTGAAGAACCTGGGCAGGCTTAGGTTTTCAATCATCTTTTCTTCTTTGTCTTGGTAGGCTTTTGGATGGCTTTATTGGTCTTGTTTCCAAGCCAGTGCTATTTCAAAATGGCTTCACAGCTCTTCACAAGCGCTCCTGGTGGTGAAGGATCTGGAAGCACAAGTCTGATGGTGAGCACCTGAGAGAGATGGGGGTGTTTAGCCTGCAGAAAAGGAGGCTCAGGGGGCACAATATCATTCTACAAGTACCTGAAAGGATGTTGTGGCCAGGTGGTTGGTCTCTTCTCCCAAGAGGAGACAACAAGAGGAAACAGCATCAAGTTGTGCCAGGGAAGGTTTAGATTGGTTATTAGGGAAAATTTCTTCACTGAAAGGGTTGTTAGGCATTGGAAGAGGCTTCCCAGAGAAGTGGTGGAGTCACTTTCCCTAGAGGTATTTAAAAGATATGCAGATGTTGCACTTGGGCACATGGGTTACTGGTGAGCTTGGCAGTACAGTGAGATTCAATGGTCTTAGAGGTCTTTTCCAACTTAAATGATTCTAATATTCTGTGATTTTTTTTTTCCAAGTGTCAATTCTTATTATTACTGAACTTTCCTAGTGCTTTCCCTTTGCTCTCCTTTGCTTCTGCCTTCTTTTTCTCATTATTAAAATGATATCCAGAACCTCACAAATTCAGGACTTGTTTTTCAGATAAACTTCATATAGCAATGCTTAAAGCCTGGAAGCTCTTCAGATCTTACCAGCTGAGATTTTTCTTGGCATTATAACATCCCTTGCTGGAGTGCAGTCAATGAACCCTGCTAATATACCATCAATCCTGTCTGGCCCTGGAGAAAGGAGAGTGCCGGGACTTGGCCAGAATACTACTGCGTTTGGCTTTTTCCCAACCGGAGTTGTTTAAAACAGTCCCCAGACTGCTTTAATACATGCCAAAGACAGCTTAAAAATCAGTGAGTTGACCCCCTGAGCCACCCATTCCCTGCACGTTGTGTGCCCGATGGTCTCTGGGCCCATCAGGCAACAGGGCCCCGGCATCTCCTCTGATCCACTGCCACCAACAAACCTCAGTATCATCAAAGCTTACCAGCATACCCATCACTCTGTCAAGTTGCTGTGTTACTACACACAGGAGCAGACTGAATTCTACAGAAACTATAAAAGAAACTAAGGTAAAACTTTTAGATATATGAACAACTGTTTTCACAGCATGATGCTTTAGAACACTGTGAAACAAAATTATATCCTGAACCCCACACACTGCTGGTTCATGTGTGTATATGAGGCACAATGTCCCCTTTCTTTATGTACATTAATTACCACACATTAATTGCCAGTAATTTCTTTCTTCCTCCCATAAAGCAGAGGTGTGGGCATTTAAAGAAATATAGCCTATTACCTTCTGTAAATTCCTTATTTTTTCAAAGATGAGTTACTGTGAAATCAATAGCCAGATTTAGCATGTGAGCTTTGTTACTTGTTAACTTGGCTTTGTGGAGATAGTTTAAAATGGTGCAAAACAAGTGTAAAAGCTGTTGTTGCTGTCTATGTTTTCCACTTCCTGTGCCCTCTAAATCTAAGCAATGGCATAAGGCAACAAGGTGTCTTGGCTGAACCTTAGCAACAGAATATATTCAAAAGTCATTCATTCTCCTCCACTAAACTCATCTGATTTATTCCTTAAATCTGCTGAAATCAATATGAAATGGCTAACTTTTAAGTGGAAAAAGTTCTTTTTTCAGATACTGAGCCATCACCATGACAGCGTCCATTTTCCATGCTCAGCTGAATTTGTACATGCCTGCCTGGCAGCTTCACTGACTTAGCAAGGACAGGGAACGTACACTTCACATGGCTGGGAATATTTATTCTGAACATCCTTGCAGGCTTTTTTTTAGCCAACGAACATAGGAGGGCTTGTTTTCCCTTAAATTCAACCTGTCACTCTGAACTCGGGAATTAACCTTATTTTGCTAGTGGATTTTGGCAGCTGTAGCTGGTATAGCTGGTAATTCTGTAATTGTAGTGGGGTTTTTTTGTGACTTTGTTTGTTTGTTTGGGGGGGTTGGGGCTTTTTTTTTTGTTTGTGGGTTTTTTTAATATTTTGTTTGTGGTGTGTGTGTTTTGTTTATTGTTTTGCTTTTAGAGTTTTGTTTGGGTTTTGATTTGGTTTTATTTTTAGTGGGTTGGGGGTTTTGTTTGTTTGTTTGTTTGTTTTATATAAAGGTATAACAGTGTCTGTCTTGGTACTCTAATTTAGGTCTTATCTTATGAAAAAAATTATTTGAAGACAGCCCAATGCTATGATAGGTAATAGTGCTGGACATGTTGGGAGATATCTGCTGCTGGAATGCATGCTCTGTAGCCTGCAGACCAGAGAACCATAAACCCTCTGAGGTAAGGACCCTGTTTTGTCCTTGTCAATTTTTCAGCTTCTGTACACACCTATCGTGTTAGATATAAACAATGACTTTGGGATAAAACTAAGTTTTTGGGCAAATACAGTGCCTTTTAGCAATTACAATAGCTTTGGGCAATGGCTTTGAGCAATCTGGTCTAGTGGACGGTGTCCGTGCTCATGGCAGAAGAGTTGAAACTAAATGATCTTTAAAGTCCCTTCCAACTCAAACTCATTCTATCATCCTATGAATCTGTGAAATACTATGTTAACCCCAAATACCCAGCAATATATCCAAATCTGCTTCTACCAGCCTAATTAGCACTAAAATATCAAATCCTTTGAATAAGAAATCTGTAGAACTCATTGAAACTACAGTAGTCTTCTAAAAATCTATTTTAAAAATGTTTATCAAATTTTCTCTGCCTTTATTATGGTTATATGTCTCTGCCTTTATTATGGTTATATGTCTTTTTCTATTGATCTTCCTTTATTTTCCTTATTTCACTCCTCCACCTGCACAAAACATTCTTGAACTCTGACCATGGTTTACCTTTGAATCCTTGAGTAAACCATTTGCCCTGAATACACTTTCAACACAAATGAATGGTCGTACATAATAGCACTTTCTAGAAGGACAAATATGGTAAGGGACAATAATTTAGAGAATGTTAATCAAGCACATGAGCATTTGCTTGTTAATGACCTAAACTCTAATCCAGTGTTGGCATAGCATTGTGTATTTACATACCACAACCTCCACCAAAAGATTAAAAATAATTTTACAAGAAATTGTCATCTAAAATGCAAGAGTGTCAACATTTGGGGGAGAGTGCACTACTTTAGAGCCAATTACTGAATAAAATAATGAAAAGAAATGCTGACAGAAGACTCTTTCTTTTGTTTGCAGTGAGTGAGCAGGACTGAATGAACTTCTAAGCCTAAACATCAACAGTCTGCTGAGACTTGACAAGCCTGCCTCTGATTCCATCCTCTGGTCATAAAAAGTTTATAACAGGCAGCAGAGGTCTTGTCAGGTGCCATCTACTTTCTGTGACAAACAATTTAGATTCTGAAAAACACAACAAAAGATTGGAGATTAGTCTGAAAGGAATCTTGAACTGGTTATACTTCTGCGTGTATGGGAGAACTCACTGCGACCTTTAAGTAATTAAAGGGGGTTTATAAAAAATTGAGAGTACTTTTACATGAGAAGAAAGTGATAGAATAAGAAAGAATGTTTTTAAACTAAGAGAGAAGAAAGTTAGACTAGATGTTAGGAGAATATTCTTCAGTAAGGCACAGGTTGGTCAGGTAAGATGTGGATGTCCTATCCCTAGAAGTGTCCAAGGCCAGGTCAGATGAGGCCTTGAGCAATTAGATCTAGTGGGTGGAGCTAGATGATCTTTAAGATCCTTTCCTTCCCAAACCATTCTGTGATTCTACGTTTCTCTGAGAATATTACTCTCCCTTTTTTCCTTGTGCTGAAATTCCTCATATTGTTATCTGGTGAGAGGAGCCACAAACCAGGATAAGCCTGGTTGTACGCATACCTTATCAAGCATAGTCAAAACAAAGGCAGGATCTGCAGGGTGAGCAAGAGAAATAATTATGAAATCATACATAAATACATTGCTTTTGGTACAAAGAAGTTTCTGCTCTGGGTCAGACCAGTGACTCATTATATCCAGAATGGATTCTCTGGCAGTGTCAGGCACATGCTGCCTTTGAGAAAAATATCAGAAGTCTTTGACTGTAAAACTCCCTTTATTCTAACAGCTAATGCCTCAGATTATACCCTAAACCAGAAGCTTTGTATCAAAAAGAAGGGAAATATGCGCACAGATCAGTCTCGTTCCAGTACTCATTCAGAAGGCGGCTAAGGCATGCCCTCAGCCTGGGAGCCCATCTTTATCCCCACTCCCAAAGCCAGTTTTCTGGCAATGTATTTCACAGGCTGCATATCCTCCAAATACTACATGCTCTCTGACTCCTTTTCATTTCTGAGTTTTCTTCCTTATTTCTTTTTTAAGTGATAAAATACTTTGAAATGTGTTTTACCTTCCCTATGCCGTTCCTTGTTTTATACTTGCAGCCTATATTGTAGATCTCTGAAGACATATCCTACCAAGCCTTGCCATGAGTCTTCACATACAAGTCAAAAAGTTAAAGTTTGCTTATACCATGCTTTTAAATCAAAAGGCAGGTGAGATGGGTGAAATCTTCCGTGTGGCATAGGAAAGAATATGAAATTGTCTCTTGTAAATAATTAAACAGCCATTTAGTGTGGCTCTGCTCCTTTTCAAAGAAAACTGCTATAGAGAAACATGAACTTATGGGAGTCAGTCACACAATCTATGTCTGGTGTTTGATGGATTATCTGCTGTGTCTATTTGAAAAAAAAAAGATAAGTTGTGTTTAACAAATCCTTTCAAAACTAATTCTGCTTGAATCAGAGAATGGGAAGAGATAGAAACCAAAAGCTGAAACTATTCTCTTTCGGCAGTCATGAAGCCAGAAGACTCATGAGCAGAAGGCAACTGACAAGGAACATAAAACATGGAAAGACTGGGGTCATTTTATAGAGCTGCCATTGCACATAGGATTATCTTGCACAGGCAACCACAGCCTGTGCAAGCAGGGGTACCTGGAGTGTCATGGACAGGTGTATGGGCAAGTCAAGGGAATAGTATACTGGGAAAAGTAAATGCAGGTTTCAAAGGGAGTTTTAAGGGAGATGGAATGAATGATTTAACAGAAAACTCAGATGTGTACCTTTTTATTCACCAGAGTCTTTTCAAATATATACATAAATAAATAAATAAATAAATAAATAAAGAATTAATTACAATGCATAGAAGTAAGCTGGGCAAGATAAAGCAGGCTCTCTGCTTCAACTCTATTTCATCACACACAACCTGTATGTGAGCAGATCATTAACTGAAAACTTGGGCACAGATATAGTTCATATCACAAGAAGTAAAGCACTTCTGTTTCAAAAGCTGTGTAAAGACAAGCTACCAGGAATCCATCTTTGGGGGAAGGCAGGCAAAAGCTGACTTGCCTCCAAATACTGCATTTGGGGTTTTGCTTATGGCTCCTAAGATTATTGTGTTGGGCAACTGGGACTCTTCAAAGCCCTTTGGCACTGGTTTATAGTCTGCGCAGGATCCCTCGGAATCCTTCCTGAGCTCCCTGCTGGGGAAATTGGTCATCACCCCTCATTTTCTCCAACTTTGATGTGGTGGTTGCTCGGACCCTCCCTGCATCTCTTATGCTATCATCTCCATAATGAAAATGTGTGGTGCTCACTAGTGACACAAAACCATGATGCAAGAGAGGTCTCAATCGTTTCCATTTTGGGGAGAGACAAGGGTAAAATAGGTGTTAAAATATAAGCCTTATCAGATAACAGGGATTGCTTTCTGGAGAGTTGCAATGTGGCTTAAGGACCATAATAGTGAAAGTACCATCAGCTGCATCAGAGTCAGGGTTTGTTTGCTAACTACTAAAGGTCTGGACATAATGAAGTGAACACAAGTGCCTTTTAGACCAGAAATATCAGTTCTCTCTGCTGCCAGCTAGCTTATCACTCAGGCAGGCTGAACACTTATAATACCAGTAACACATGCTTTAGTTCAGATGCATCACAATCAAAAAATAAGAATAACATCAATGTGTTGTCCGGATCAGATATATTTTCACATCAAAATAATAGTCAACTGTGTTTTATGACACTCATAGCAATTTCCAGTTTGTTGAATTTTAATGTTCTTTCTGCATTTCACTTTTCTTATGACTAAGTCCTAAATTCCTGCCTGAATCTGTATGGTTTGGTACTTCTATAGATTTTCTGCCAGCTTCTTTTTCTCATTTTATGTGATATTCATTTTGATGAGGTTTCCCATGTTTTATCCATTATCTACAAGCCAGGAACATCGAAAAAACTCCTTGATTCTTTGCAATGTAACAGAAACTTGAACATATAATGATGACATAGAACAAAGGGAAACAGTTTTATATTAAAAGCTGAGAGATTAAGATTAGATGTTAGGGATAAGTTCTTTACTCAGACAGTCGTGACACACTGTTACAGGTTACCCCGAGAAGTTGTGGCTGCCCCATGCTTGAAAGTGTTCAAGGTCAAGATGCACAGGGCTTTGAGCAACCTGGTGTAGTGGAAGATGTCACTGCCCATGGCCGGAGGGGTTGAAATTAGAGGATCTGTAAGGCCCCTTCTAATCCAAGCCATTCTATGATTCTGTGAGATATTTCGCAGTAAAAGAGAGAAAGAAAGAAGTAAAAATCCCCTCTGGGCCACCCTATCCAAATAAAATTGTTAGTCAAAGCTCACAAGAGAAGGGAAGAGAATTAAGGAAGCTCTTAAGCGTTTTCCAAGGTGGACCAGATTCAAGAGCTTTCCTTGAGGCTCTGGGGTTCATATGTTTTTCTAAAGGGCTGGTCAAGGCCTCTGCATGAATTTTCCCTGCCTGCTGCTGACTGTGTCCCTAGATGATTAAATCATTTTACTGAATCAGTTATCTGGGCAGTTTTATAGATGCAGCTGTCAACCCCAATACAGGAAAGGTAACAGCGCTCTGTCTCTCAAGCCAAATATTAAGTACTTGCTCTGGGCCCCAAAGTGCTGAAATGTACATGCAAACACCATCCTGCAGATGCTCAGTGGATGGTTGAGGAGCTCATTCTTGTGGTCAGAGCACTTGACTGGGGCTTTATAAGCAAGCAGTAGGCAAGGCAAGGGCATCATCAGTGGAAGGCTCACATCACCCATCTCCCGTAACAGTGTGTTCATTTTTCTTCAAAACACATGATGGAGTTGCAGACAGCCCTTGCATTACACTGCTTTTTGGACCAACTTTCACTGGGATGCACAAATAGGTTCTGTTTCTTTTGCTCCCATTCAGAGACACTTGTTTTTTTTCATAGCAGTACCATATTCATGCAGAGCACTTTAGCTAAAGATTATTCTGTGTCAAATTGACATGGAAGACTATATTAGCAGTTAGGGACAGCAGACAGTTTCCAGAATATTGTTACGTGTTTCTCTCTGCTCAGTCAGATTTTCATACCAGTGGTCTATCTGCAGCCTTAGATGTTGCCTGCCTTTCCAGGAATAAGGCATTTTTCATCCTGAATTTCTCTTATCACTATTGCTCATTCAGCTGTATAATCCTCTCCTGTTTTGCCTTGTACTCAGAACCAGCAACCAACAATCTGCAGCTGGTCTCAGACTAAACCTTTCTCAAGTATTAGCAGGATATTTCGTTTGGGAGACTGCAGGCATGGGGAAGGGAAGCAACATAGATTTGAAACGTTGCATAACACAGCATCTCAGGTCAAAACCCAGTACCAGTGCTGCAGCAGTGCTCCCCAATGCTGCTTGCTGGAAACAGAAGTCAGGGGAGTTCCACATGGCTACAAGGATTTAAGAAAAAACAATTCCTACACATTTAAAAATATTTTATATTAATATCTTTAAATATATATAAAATGTTATGTTGACAGGTGCGTAGCTGGCTAGGGAAAATTAGGGTGAAAATAACCTACTGATAATGGGATAGAATCTGAGAAAGGCTTTATCCCATTATCTGAGCACTGGTGGGGATTGTCATATAAAGTGAGGCTGGAGCCTTCTGGGATTGAAAGAAGATGTCCATAGTGCTTCCAGCATTGCTCCTAATGAAATCTCTCAAAAGACACTGGCATAACAACCCTTTTTTTTTTCTTCTCTCTCTTTCACTTGTTGAAATAACTTGTAAGAAACATTCCTGTGTGACCACTGAGCAGCAGTCAGCTTCTTCCTCTATAGCTGCTTGGTACCACAGGAATATTTTTCCCTGTTTTCATTAGCAATAAAATAGGTTATGCCTATTCCACAGGTGTTGATGCATGTGAGATACAATAAATGGACTCCCGTACCCGTGCAGTAGCATTTCCAGAGTAACACCTACAATCATCTCTCTAAAAAAAAGCATTAAGGTTAGTGTAATTCACAAAAGGCTCTTCACTGCTTCCCCAAGCCATGTGCTGGGAAGATTCTCCTTCATAGGCAGCCATTTTAATCTTTCCCCCGTGAAAGGAAGTGAGAAACCCATACTGGAAATAGCTGCCAATAGTGGCCCTTGCACCCTATTACAGGTAGCCTTAATCCTTAGCAACATATCTCTCTCCTTCACAGAGAGTTCAAAGCATGTACACAACTGCTTGTCTCCACCTTCTCCTGAAAATGCTTACCTAAAGCTGATCCTGGAGCCAATCAAAAGGACAGTGTCAGCGTTAGGTATTTTGGAAGTTATCCATAACACAAAGACCTTTCCTTGCAGCTCAGTGTCAATACCTTGGGCTCTCAGTCTTAAGTCTTATCCATAAGGTAAGGGAAGCCCTTCTCAGAGCAGAGTAATGCAGATCAGCCATTCAGCTGAAAAAGCGTAGACATGATCCTGGATTTTTGGTATCAGTTGAATTTCAGTTCCCTATAGTTTCTATCCCTCTCCTGACTATTTTCTATAAGCTTGTGCACTGATTTTTTTTTTTTTTCCACTCTACCATCTCCCCTCCCCTTCAGCAAATGGATATAATTACTAAGATTTCGATTTCCATGGGTTTATGACTTGCTGATGGAGGGGAAGCTCTGCAGCAATAAATTTCACAAAAAAGGCCCAAATACTGGCTTTTTTTTTTTTTTTTCATTTAGAAATCAGTCACTACTTTAAGAAGTGTCTCTTTAGTCATGTCAATCACTTCTTTCCTTACTTTCCCTGTTCTCAGTCAACACAGTTTAGCTTGCACGCAGAGCTCCTCCATAGCATCTCTTCCCCTCTTCATATGTCTAATTTTTGCTTTTCCTGATCACCCATATTTTCTAAAGAAGAATTTTCCTCTGTAAATATCCCTCTACCAAGTTCTTCCTCTTAGCACAAAAAAGCACAAGGCTGGTAAAGAAAAAGGAATTTTTCTCTGGGCTTGAACCACACATGATGTCTCTTACTTCTGAGAAAGTCAAACACCAAGATCATAGAATCAAAGAATCATAGAATCATTAAGGTTGTAAAAGATCTCCAAGATCATTTGGTCTAGTGGTTAAACCAGCACCACTGTATTTACCAACAAACCGTGTCCCCATATGTCAAATCTACACACCTTCCAGGGATGGCAATTACACCACTTCCCTGGGCAGCCTATTCCAATGCCTTACCATCCTTCCAGTGAAGAAATTTTTCCTAATTTCCAGTCTAAACTTCTCCTAGCACAACATGAGGTCATATGGGGGAGCACATTGTAGAACATGGTTTGAGTGTATCTCAGAGGTTGTAACTTGAAAGAAAGCTCTTCCAAGTGCTTCTGCCTGTGTGCACAGCAAGGATAGCCAGTAAGAGGTTAGGCTTATGGTTGTACTTGATGATTCTAGAGGTCTTTTCCAACCTATTTATTGCACAAAAAATCTCCAGTGGTACAGCAGACATTTTATCTCCCTGTACTGATTAAATGTGAAGAAAACACAATAGAAGAAAAACATAAAAAAAGGAAAAAAAACATATAAATCATTCTAATTTAAATACCAATAACAAGACTAGTAATGACATCATCTGCATCTAGGATTATCCACTAGGTTACACACAGTATTTTGGGAAGTGGAAGCAAACATATTCTTGTAAATTAGCCAGCAGTTGGTGCCCACACAGCCTCATGAATTCAATTGAAATATATTACGAATGTTTCAAAAGAGGTTAATTAAACATTTTGTTCAAGGATTATAGACTTCACACAAAACACATACCAAGCTTTAAAGGTACTCAGAACTTCATGGAAATCAGACTTAATTTACTATAGGTTTTGTTTCTTTGCCAGACAGAAAAAAAAAAAAAAAAGTTGAAATGTTCAAGTCAGATACAGTCTGTTTATAGGCAATAAAGATAATTATATGGTGCAAATGTAGCCATCCATATTATAGTGAGAGGGAAACAGACACACAGAATATGTAATAAAGAAAACCCTTTAAGGCTTCGACTCACAGCCTTCTAAACCTAAGACAGGAAATTTATCTCCCAAGACACACATTCTGCTTGCACTCTAAGAGGATCAGAAACAAAGTACTGTAAGTGTCAAATTAGCTAAAAACAGGAAAGGGGAAATTTTTCTCCATATAAAAAGACATATGACTTGCCAAAACATACTAAGAATCACAACCAGAGTTGGATATGAAGGAACTTGTGTGACTCAAACTAATGATCTCACAATTTGTATCAACAGCTCTGTGGCAATGTAAGCTATAATAAATTATTTTATACTTCAATATTAATTATAAAAACTGTTGTCAAAAGAAAGTGGTAATGTAGTCTGTATTTTTTCATGTTGAGATTAAATGTTCAAATAATTAACCATGTGATGTTATGGTCAATTACATATACAGGGGCAAGGCAGGGGGAAGACTTAGCACTTGTTCTTGTATGAGTAAAACTCATTAGGCCAGAAGGTTTGATACTGTTCCTTTTTGCTAATTTGGCTTGATCTGCTGTGGTGACACTATTCTGTTATGTAAATTATGCATGGCATAATTAACTAAGCACATTTTTAATAAGGTTGGATGCACTTTTCTAAATCAGTCTTTGAGTGACTAGAAGATTTAGAAGGCATTTTTTAAAAAAAATAATGGTGGGGTTAGGAAATACCCAACCTGTAAGATTTACAGTGTTGTTATGTACTGTACACGTTCGGGATTCTATAATTCTTGTCTACATGTGAGACTCTAATGGAAGAAAAATGCCAGCTGGTACATGCATACCCTAAAAACATTCTATTTGAAATCACCTCGTTAACTGACTAAATGAAAGTGAATCAAACCTCTTATGAAAACTTCTAAGGAAATTTTCTTTCTGGATTCTTCCGGAAAGAAACAGAAGAAATAAAATCCACAAAAATTCATTAAAAAAAATTGACCATTTTTACAGAATGTTACCAGATAGATGTTTCAGAGTCAAATAATTTTTGAGAGCTAAAAGACCCTTTTTGGAATTTTTTCACTGAAAGCATGGTTAAGCTTCAGAGCTGGCTCCCCAGGGAAGTGGTGGAGTCACCACCCCTGAAAGTGCTAAAAAAATGAGTAGATGTGGCACTTTGTAATGTGCTTTAGTGGGCATGGTGGTATTTGGCCAAAGGTTTGACTTGATGATATTGAAAGTCTTGTCTGACCTTAATGATTCTATGATTCATTCACTCAAGATTATTTGCTTGTTTGCTGGTTTATAGGAGGTGTACATAATAATTTGCTTTTTGTCAGCCCAAGGAAAATAGATAAGAACAATTTTTACTCAGGAATTTCCCTGAGAAGGAGTTGTCTAAAATGGTATTTTTGGTATATATAAAGTTAATTGCTATATTTTTGTCTATTGTTTGCCCAAGGATTTCAAGAAGACTTTACACATGTCTCTTAGTTAGGCCTCCCAGTGAGTGCTCTTGTGCGAGCAGGTAGATGCAGAGAAGTTTTGTGTAAAGGGAACCTGAAGCAGAAGGAAAATATGTTGGACAAGCTCTCTGTGGCACACATAAGATGACAATCAGGTCTACTGACCACCTATCTGTGCTGTGGGTCTAAGGCACAGTAACCTTTTTTAAGTACATCATTTATGGAGAGTCGTTTTCCTGACATAGCACATCTAGAGAAACCACTGGAGTTCCCAGGCCACTTCTTGCAGAGCTGGTGTTTTAATTAACATTTAGCTAAGGGAACTCATGCAAATATTTTTATGGGTATAGCTAAAATCCTCCTGCCTGATGACTGATGATATTGCGTCCCTCTTCAGCAGATGGATTAAATGGGAGGCATATTGGGATTCAAATGACGATCTTGGCTTCAAAATGTTAACTATTTCATACGTAGTACAAAGACTATATCATTTCACTCCTCACTGTCTTTATTACAGAAAACAATAGGTGGATATGTTGCCCAGAGAAACTGTGGCTTCCTGGAAGTGTTCAAGGCCAGGTTGGATGGGGCTTTGAGCAACCTGGTCTAGTGGAAGGTGTCCCTGCCCACAGCAGTGGGGTTGAAACTGAATGACCTTTATGGTCCCTTCCAATGAAAACCATTCCATGATTCTACATACAGGGTTTTTTTATGGAGGGGACGGGCAGGGAGGTGAGGGAGAAAGACCTTTGAATGAATAGACAGTAAGAAGGGATAAACTAAAACCACTGATTCTGGAGCTATGACTGAATAATGAGGTTTAACTAAAAATATGTTGAATCTGTCCCCTGCAATACATATTTCTGAATATAGGATGGATAGTGTTACAAGAACTGTCTTGTATTCAAAATTTAATTCCAAAATCCTCCAAGATTATAACATTTTTAATGGATTCGAACCTAAATGTTGCCTACAGAAGTGGCAGGTAATATTTTTGTCTGAAGGGCACAGATTCGGGATATTCAGAACATGACCAAATTTACTTACACATTCCTGCTGCAGCCTAACTTCACTCAGAGTAAAAAAGTTAAAAAAATACATATTTTTTTTACTTTGCTTTTTCAGCATTACAACAATATGTTTTGACTTTCCAGTTCAAAGAACTGTTTCTTGAGAAAATTCAGTTCAATTTTTGAAAGAGATTTTAAGAAAGGGTTCAGAGAGCTTGAAATAAAAGGCCATGTGACAGATCAAACAAAAAGGGTTTCTATCTGCCTGAAATGTTTTTCTCAGGTTGCTATATCCACCAATGAATCAAACCTTCATTTTTTAGACACAAATCTACTCTAGATAATGCATAATATGTAAATATCAAAGTACTGACTCTGGAAAGTTACACAAGGTCTGTAACAGCCCATTGAGTTCAGTATGGGATTTAGCAGAATTTGGCATCCCACTGGAGGACGGAGTGAGTGAAAGTATTTGAGGAGGAGGTCACACACAGAGTGGGATTGTTAATTTTTTTGTTAAACTGACCTAAGGGAAAACTTCATATTCTGAGAAATCTCGCAGGCTGTGACCTTTCACCACAACATTTAGGACTAAAATGTAAAACGGACTGGAAAAATACAGTATAGGGATCAATCCTGCAGAAGGAAGTCATGAGGATGAAATAAAATACTTTTCTAGCCCTGCTCTCTAAACCACACACACATTAAATAAATTTCATAGAATCATAGAATGGTTTGGGTTTGAAGGGACCTCAGAGACCATCTAGTTCCAACCCCTCTACCGTGGGCAGGGACACCTTCCACTAGACCAGGTTGCTCAGAGTCCCATCCAGCCTGGCCTTGAACACTGCCAGGGATGGGTCATTCATAGCTTCTTTGGGCAAACCTGTTCCAGCGCCTAACCACCCTCACAGTAAAGTTTTTCTTCTTCATATCCAATGTCAATCTACCATCTTCTAGTTTAAGGACATGCAAACAACTGCAATAGAAATGTGCTTGCCCCAAGGAGAAGCTGTCTCTATATTGGAAAATTTCCATTACCATATAACTTGGCCTGCTGACCCCGGTGTCTAGGATCCTGGAGAACTGCCCTGCTTTCTCTGCCTTAAACCCATTTCCTCAATATGGCATCAGTAAATATAGACCTTTCCTCTACAAAGAGGGTCACGGTGGTCCCCTTAAATCTACTCAGCTGTAAACTTCTTGTACCTGTGCCAAAAACCTGCTGCTTAAGGAGATGCAAAATGACACAATTAAAACAATGTAATTGAATTAAATATATGGAAGAAATAAGTTGAGTATATTGGAAAACTTCCTAGTGGCAAGAAGTTGACTTCAAAGGGTTTGCACATGGGTGTAGAGTTGGAGGCACTGGAAAACTGGTTCCTCAGGTAGAGGAAAATGGAAGAGGGCAAAATAAAGTCAAGTTTAATTAGCTTGCAGAGTCACATGGGAAGCGGCCATATGGGTCTGTGCAGCTACAACTCTTTGAAGTGAATTAATTGCTTTGACCTGGTGCTGATTACAGCTTGTAGAGAAGGCAGGGTAAAGCATCATATGAAAGGAAAATGCCAAACCTTGGAAATGGACTGACCACAGGAGTCCTGGGGCAAAGAATGACTTGAAAAGCAATCCATCTTTAAATCCTTGATACAAAATGCCTTTAATAATTCAGTAATTATCTAACTTACCTTCAGCCACAACATCCCATTTCAGAATAAGGCTATCACTGCTGTGTCATTGAGGACTCAGTTACAAACTTCTCACTAACATAAGCCTTCACACTCCTTCGTAACTCTTGATTTACTTAAAATAAGTGGACAATGCCTCAGTAATGAAGACTACCTCTGTTTTATGTGGTGAGGTTTAGCTTATGGAATTATTACTTTCTGCTCTGTGCAAGGTCAGTTCTTCCTGGCCAGTCTGAGACTTATTTAAGTTGGGATGGGGCAGAAAAGTCTTGCCCTCAGAACAGTCCAGAGACAATTTACTCACTAAATTTACTCTTTTCAGTTACTGGGGTCATTCTACTGTTGTATTCTGCTGTATTCTGCTAAGTCAGGAGTGGATGTTGTATTGATTGAAACAAGAAGTATTGTTTAAAATTGGAAGTAAAACACTGGCAAATTCACTACTGCATCAGGGTATCAGAAACTAGCTTAGAGATTTCCTTTCAAAACTATATAAGGACTTCCTTTAAGGAAAGAAGAACTTCCCACATGGATTTAATTTAGAAACTATAACCTGTTAGCAGCTGATCAAGTTGGAAAAACAATTATTGAAGAGCTTTCATGGATGTTTTTACCAGGTGCCTAAATTTTTTTCCAGTGGATAAACACTGCTATAAAAGAGCAGAGTCACATCATGTATTGCAAGAACACATCTGATGAGGGAAAAATCTATGATTAAATAAATATATTCCTTGCATATTTAAGCCCCAAAATAATCTTAAGCACAACTAATATGTCTAGTTCAGTTGATTATAATGCAATTTCTTGGAGGGTTTTTTTGTCTACCTCAAGTGATAATATCTAGCCTTTCTGTTGTGTTATAAGACTGCCAAAAACTGCTTTTAGGACCTGATTCCTCCCTGATTTTGACTTGGTTCGGGATCACCCATTTAAGAAGAGATTTCTCAATCCAGCTGTGGGCCTCTGCTAATACAGAGTTTCATAAAAGTACCTTATTAATAGATGATTCTTTAAGCATACTGCTGCAAACAAAGTGTGGTTCTCAGTCTACCATTTCCAGGAAATGATTTACTCTGACTAACATATAAGTTAATTAAAAAATCCCATCAAGCAAGATTATGCAAACCTTCCTTCTCATCCATACTTTTTTTTTTCTCTTATTTATTTCTAATGTCATCTCCATGGCACTGCAGGACTGTCTTGCCCTTCTCAGCTTCCCAGCCAAGTGATGTCTCAAACTCAAATGGAGTCTCCAACACTGCTGGAGATATTGCTACAATAATGCTGTCCATGTGTAATTGGCAAAATACAGGCCCAGAGAGGTGAGAAAGACACTTTCTGCTGTGAGAAGGAAGTCAGATTATATAAATATATATAATATAATGGCCAGTCTTCGCGAATGAAGAACCGGGGAAGGTCTTTACACCTTCCAGCCTGCGCATTGGATTTTTTAGGTGAGACACAGTGTGCGCGGAACTGAGCCCACCCTTTAATCCTGAGGTTCATCTGCTGGGGCCAAGCGAGCTTGGACGGTGGCAGCGAGGTCCTCAGGACGTAGATGGATTGCCTTACAGGGCTAACGAGCTCCATCTGCCCAGGGAGTGGCCCTGACCAGGAATCGAACCCGGGCCTCGGCGGTGACAGCGCCGTGTCCTTAACCTCTAGACCACCAGGGGCTCCCAAGGAAGTCAGATTAATTCCACAGTGAAAGCTGAGTGGGCTCACAGGACGTGATTCTTTAGCTGCAGTCCGTTAATTTATGGGCTTAAATTCCTTAAGTTGTTTCTCTTTATAGGCAGTATAATAAAATCTCAAATTAGGATGCCAATTTTTTAACAACTCTTGTGGTGGCTTTATTATTACATATTTTTGTTGGGTTTTGTTTGGTTGGTTGGTTTGTTTGGTGGTTTTGGTATGTGGGGTGTTTGTTTGTTTTCCCAGCAGTGCTCCATTAAGAACTTTACTTCTGAAAAAAAAGAGAGAAGGAAAGAGATTAAAAGAGAGAAAGTAAGAGAGAGAGAGAAAGAGACACAGGAAGGGAGAGAGAAAGGAAAGAAAGAAATCAGGAAAGCAAACAAGCAAGCAAGCAAGAAAGAGGAAGAAGGTGGAAATAAAAAGTCCACTTGGATAAAGTGGAGTTTGACACTTTCAAGGAGAATATTTGACTAAATCTCCTATCTGGAGTTGAGTAAAGCAGAAGAATATGCAACAGTTAATGTTACAAGCAATGCAGAGACCTAACATACCCCAGGACACATGTACCTGCAAAATCTCAAGAAATTTCCTGTACCTCTTGTGAAAATATAGAAGAAATATTTGAAAAATATCAAATATCAAAGTGAGAATATAAAGTATGTTGAATACCATGCAACTATAATAGATAAGAATAGCCAGCACCTAAATTGAGCAGTGATATGGGTTTGTGGAGAGGATCATCTGGGCTCAGCTAGACCAGCCTTCAACAGGACAAGACCTGATGTGGTCAGCAAATGTGCTGGGAGACAAAAGGTTGTCCAGAATAGGAACTTCATGGCACTTCTGGGAGAAGGATGTGGCAAATGTTATTGGGATATCTAAAACATGTAACAGGACAAAGAGGAACGGCTTCAAACTGAAAGAGGTTAAGTTTAGATTAAATATTAAGAAATTCGATACTGTGAGAGAGGTGAGGCACTGAAACAGGTTGCCCAGAGAAATTGTGGATACTCCTGGGTGCATTCAAGGTCCGATTGGATGCAACCTGGTTTAATGAAAAGTCTCCCTGCCCGTGGCAGGGTGATTGGAACTAGGATATCTCTAAAGTCCTTTCTGACCCAGGCCGTTCTATGATTCTGTGATACTTGTCCTAGCTCTTAGTCACCAGTTTGATGTTTGTCAAACTCACTGCAGTTACTGAAATGAAGTGGGAACTACTAGAATAAAGGCGCTGACTTCTTCAGGTTGTTATACTGCATTTGAAATGTTATCATAAACATAAAATTGTAAATGGGCTACTACTCGATGCACCCACAAGAAGAGGACTCAAGTTTACAGTTTGTGTTGGTAAATCATCATTGTTAGACCTAGTTAGACTACTGTGTATTCATTTTGTGTTTCTGTTGTTAAATTATATGATCTCTGTTGAAATACTACATGTAAACTGGGAAGCCCTTTCAATGTTGTGTATAAGAGGACCATAGAGGGCAAAGATAACTGCAAAATGATAAGTAGCCTCACTGAATACTTGCAAGTGGACAACAAAAGGTCCCCTTCTCATAAATTGCTAAGTAAGGGTTAGAGATATTTATTTACCCAATCTAAACACTATAAAAAAAATGAAGCTTAATTAAACAGAACATAAATGGGGGAAAAATGTCTGACAGAGACACAACACCCTAGACATGACTATATCATTCTTTTCCCTAGGGAAGAAAGACAGTATTTAAACTTAATGTTCTGCTAGTAATTTAATGGAAAATCATAAAAAAAAAAAAAAAAAGAAAGAAAGAAAAAGAAAAAAAAATATCTCGTGTTATTTAGGGCAAAGAGCCAAGTCTTTATTTCAAAGGAAGCATTAAAAAATTGTAATTCACGAGAGGTTGAGAGGCTGTTTGTATATACTTGTTTAATACAATGCCTAAAACAGGCTTCAGAAAAAAAATGAAGAGCATCCTTAACTGGTTTTAGAGTTTGTTTTCTTCTCTCTACTTTTTCTCTGAGAAGAAGCTGCTTCTGTGTGGGAGAACCTAATCCAGAAACCTTTCACAGAGTGGGAGCCTTTCCATTGACTCCCACCAGGATCTGGGAGACAGATTTATCCTCAGGTCAGTAAATCAAAGAGCATTATCCAGCCATAGCAACAACCACACAATTAATCCCATCATGTTGGACTAGTACCTGCATTTGCTCTTTAAAGGCATAATAGTTAATATTGAGGTATGTATCAAACCCTTGAATGGGCCAAAGAAGTTTTGCTGCTGGAATGGATATTTTATGGGATAGAGTCAACCAGCAGTTTAGGTTTAGTGAATTGGACCCTACTTGATTTGGAAGGGATAATCCAAGCATTCCATGAAAAATTACTACATAGGTTGAAGTCATTAATCTGTCTTCCACAATTCTCATATCTTAAAAGGAAGGTAATTGATGACTATAAACTGCAACCTTGCAAGATACCCTGAATCTGTGGTTTTTTTTTCAAAAACCACTAGAACCAGTAAACATTGAGTGGCTTTCAAAGACCATTTATCTCAATAACATGTTCTTTAACTGTACAGTTTAAACACAGTGAAAGCGGAGGTACAATTGGCTATTGATAGGAGGTATAGGCAGACACTTGTGTAGCACTTTCTTACCTCCCCAGTGACTTCCCACTTGCAATTGCAGGGTCTGGCTTCATTTAACTGGAGTGCCAAAAATCCAAAAGGGACAAAAGTAATGTAATTAAAAAATACCCTGCACTTCTTCCAGTGAGTGATTTGTACTATTCTTGTTTTCACTGACACAAATGGAAGAAGAAAACCTCAGGTTCAATGAGAATCAACAAAACAGCCTTTGTGAAATCATCAGTCACCTGCTGTAGTCCATCTTTCCATTGGATTTATGTCTGCCATCCATCCTGTGTTCAGAAGTGTTATCTTGTTCCCTTTTGGCAAATTTCCAGAGCACAGCAAAGAAAATGCTTCAACAGATGGAGAAAAAATATATCTGCTCATCTGTAGGAGGCATTTTTGCTCACTGATAACAAAGAGCTAAAAAAAGAGAACTTTTTGCAGAATACAGTAGAAGAGTTAGTGGTGAAGGATGAGGAAGAATAAAACCTGCCAAAAGAGCTAGAGTCTTAGTGATTTTTTTTTCGTGTTTATTACTGGTACACATGACTTCTTGTTTTAAAGCACAATCTGCAGGTAGAAATGATTTATACTGTATACCAAATGGATGACTGGAGCTTTTTACTTATGAACTTTACAGCAATTAATAAAAACGCCGTAAGTTAGTTTAGCAGTCTCAGGCAGTTGACACTTCATGTCCTATATTACTAAATTTGATACCAACAGGTTAACCCATGAGTTTTGCAGGGAAACACAAAATGGGTACTTCAGTGGAGACTTCTGAAAGGCTTAACACAATTCATTTTATTAAGCTGAAGACCAATTTTATGTTTTCAAGTTTCAAAGTTATTGTTTTGGGTAACCACAGAGAGCATCTCTTCCATCCTGACAGAAGCAGGTAGGTCAACCTCACGTCTCTGTTATGAGCATCTACAGGTTCATGGCACTTGTATTCCGGCTCAGCTGTGGTGAGTTCACACTATGCCCAGAGGAACTGTGGAGTAGAGACTCCCTTGCTTGCTCCATTTTATATCTGTTCTACTTTAGCCTTACTGCTGGAGAATGAATCTTTAACCCATTTTCCCCAACTAAAGCAAAAAAAAGACTCATATGAGATAAGTGTCATTTGCTTTTAACAGATAATGCACGGTCAAAAGTTCTTTTCACTTACTGCAACAGCGACAGAGACCTGGTTCAACACTGACTGGAGGAGACTTGCAGACTTCAGATTTTTCATCAGCTTGGTGTTTCCTTTAAGTTCTCTGAGATTTATCCTGATATCTTTATCCTGCATACCCTTCCCAGACACTGCCCCAGTAACACACTGAGGAGGAATTTGCAAAACCAAGATCTAGGCTTTTATTTATCAGACTAAAAAGAGAAAACTTGCACTACAATATTCAATATTAACCACTGTGCAACTGGACAATGTGAAGAACCAAGGAGCAGATTAAATAATGTTTTCATTATTTTACTTTCTCTCCAGATTAATGCCAGGTTGGAGGACTGTACCAGGACAGGAAGGGAGAAGACACAGGGCATGGAAAGAACAAGACTGCCTATTTACATGAATATTTACATGAATAATTCTGTATTTTGCAGTGCATTACACAGAGTATTACAGTCTGCTACAAGGACAAAAAAAAAAATAATTCTGAAATTTGAGAGACTCATTGTTTTTTATCTTTAACTTGGAATAGTGCTATGGGGCTCAGTTTTTCTACTTTCTTATTATATACATGTCTACAGAAATAAGCCATACAACATTCAGGTTGTATGTGAGACAGTCTGAGCCCTTCAATTAAAAAACAAACACTGTGTGCACTGAGCTACTTTTTAGGCATCTTGGTATTCTGCAATGCTGTCTGAAACCTGCTTTTCAGTTCAGGCTAGTCATGACATAGGTCCTGGTTCTATACTGCATCACATTCTCCATAGATTGCAGGAGACATTAAACCTCAGATGGTCCACATATGGTTCTGACTCTGCATTTTATGGGTTTAGTAGTTTTTTCTGTTGCACTCCCTAGTATTGCAGCAATAATTTTATTCTGTTGGACTAGACATCCTCTCAAACCCATGATTATTCTTTAAATGTACAGCGTTGGGCTGTTGGATGCTGAAGACAGAATTAGTCAAAGTTCTGAAGGATTTGCTTTTCAGTGAGGCACTCTGCTGGTATTCTTTTATATTAAAAATGGCCAAAACCCTTTTCTTTCCTTTTTTTGGCTCAGGAATCACCTGAATCCAAGACTTATAGCATTAAGCAACCATCCACGAACGTGGTTTCTGGGTGTACTAATTTGAGCTGCAAATCACACAGAGCTCTTTCTCTGTATTTAGAATATTCCTCTATAATTAAAAAAATAAATTTGAAGGGAAATAAACAATGCTTTCTTTACTGACTGTATAAGTAAACAATTATAAGATATAAAATAATTTATGAATGGAAGATGCATCATTTGACAGTTTATTTCAGAAAAAAAGGTAAATACATTCTACTGGAAAAAAGACTTTCTAGAATCTGTATATCAAACCATGCTATACATAGCTACAATGTGATTCTGATTTATTTATTTATTTAGGGTTTATAGGTATTGTTGTAACAAATAATTATAGTCTTGGTCATGCACTATTGAAACTAATGGTACAGATCCCATTATTGTTAATAGCAAAAAAAAAAAATATTCTCTATTATTTCCATTGTAAAAGTATAAGGAAATGTATAACTACACAACAGAGTACACATACATAAAATTAATTTTAGGGAGAAGTTGGCATGAGATATTTCAAAATCACTATTTGCTATTTCATAATTTCTATATTATTCAAGTTTATCTTATTTCAAATGAATTCATACTTTACATGTACTTCTGTTGCTAAGTAAAAATACTTGTATTTTCTTCTTTGATGATGGATCCAATATAAACATGTTTGTTCCAAACAAGAGAACAAAATTTCTGTACAATCTTAGAAGTCAACTTTTTCTTCTAGTCTCAAAAAAAGTGATCATCAATGTTCATTTTATTTACTCTGAATAAATTATTCAGATCTTATTTACCATATTATTAAAATTTAATTGCTCTATTGCATTTTCTCAAATATAAACAAACCTGTGCAAGAACAAAACACTGGTTAATTATGGCAACTTCAATTTCTCAACGAGAGAGACATTTCAGAGAGGAATTTTTATACTGCCTAATTTTCGCTAAAGGCAAACTCAGCTTTCTCAAATATATTGTCTTTCCATTTCATGATATATCCACAAAGGTAAATTTTCTAAAGAAAATATTACAAAAAAAAAGGCATTTCAACTCTTGAGTATTTTTTTCAGAAAAGATAATTGTGTATTAGTGGAATTTTTTTTTTTGTTTGTCACTACACAGAAACCTATATTAAAAGTAATGAGACACCCATATGAGCCTGTGTGAAAAAAAAAAAAAAGAACATGGCACACTCCAATCAGTGGTGGAATGTGAGCCAGCAGAAATCTGGGTTTGGCTTGGTACTGTAATTGCAGAATGTATGTTGATAAGTAAGTAGTCTGAAATTTTAAAAACAAGTGTGATCTCAGTGGGACTCATAAGTAAGTCCCAGACCCAGGTAAAGGTATTTGAACAGTTCCTGGGCTAGCTTGGACCATAGGAGGAACAGTCATGAAGTTCTCAGTACTCAGCTCTTGCTGATGTGCCTGTAGAACTCCATTGCATGGACTACGAGTGATTCAGAGCCCTGGGGTGTTGACAGGTCAGTTGGAACTTTTTGGTGTAAATATTGAGAAACATAGGGGAAATAGATGAATATTTCAGAGCCAGAGCAGAAGGGTTGTTATAGATGGAGTAAATAAACAGCACGCTACTGGAACAGGGACTACAAGCCCTACAGCATGGTATTTTTTTGCTTAATGTGTTATAATCTCATTTCATATGCCTCAAATTATGGACAACCGAGCAAATTTTTGTTCATATTTAGCAATGATTGTAGAAGAAAGAAAAAAAGCCTAAAATGCTGTCAGCAAGATCCAGCTGTAATCTTGCAATCACAGCTTCTCATAAAGAGTGTCTTGCACTATCAGAAAATACATGTGTGGTCTGATCTTAGCCAGAATGTTTGTCTGGAATTTCTCTGCTGTTCTCATCTAAGACTAATGTTTATGAATGCTTTTGCACAGCCTTGGGGGCCCTCTGTTCTACCAAGAATTCTTTTTTTATGATGGTAAAGCTAAAGGACCCTAGCTGTAACCAAGTGGTTTGGTATTCCACCTTAATATCGGTGTGACATATATTTCTGATACAAAAAAAATAGACACAATTTTCAGCAAAAAATTGGTATTCCCTAAATTTGTTGAAATAGCAGAAAAGAGTGAGTTGCAGAAAGCTGTCTGCTCAACATTCAAACACCAGTGAATAGGTGCCTGCAATTTTCTGTCATTCTGGGGTCCTGTCTTTGGAACTCGCCTGCTTGTGCCAGCAGCAAACAATAGATTTGGGGAAAAATAATATACTTCAGGGCTGGATCTTCAGGTACAAGCTAAGAGATAAGTAGTGCCAGTTTCTAAGTGAGAGCTAAATGTTGCAAAGTATTCAGTAGAAATAATCTAACAAAGGCTGGTGAGAGAACCCAAAGGTGACACCCTACAGAGCTGGCAGAGTGCTTGGGTGAACCCAGAAAGCAGAATACTGCCTCTTTGTGATCTACTCTGGCATGTGTATGTGCAAAATAAAGTCAAAATACCAAAAAAAAAGGAAATTTCTATCCCTACTGCCTGGGGTCAGGCCCTCACCACACAGTAGTTCTTGTACATCTTTTCTGGGTTATCAAGAAAACACAAGAATGAGAGGAAACACTAGCATTAAACTTTCCTACAATAATTAAGAAGGGATTGGTCTAGTTTCTGATTTCTGCCTGACCATCTAAGGCCCTGGGGAAGTAAAGTGAGGAACTTAGAAAGCATACTGACCTACAACCATAAGTGGTGTCACACCTAAAACAGGGATTTAAGAATATCCCTGCTACCCCTGTACTGTCATTTGAACTTGGAAGTTTCCATATAGTCTTGACCAATGCAAATTTTTCATGTACACTTCACAACTAGTAAGAGGCTAAAGGAAATGCCATATCAGTTGGAGAGGAAGATGACCTCCACTTTTATCACAACTCTAATTATAGCATGTGTAATACTTTCAGAACCAGATAAGAAATATTCATTTCAACTCCTTCACCAACCTGAAATAATCTAAATAGCTGCTCTCTGTCTGTTCCATTTGCAAATCTTAATGTGCTGCACAAGTCCATGGCATTTGAATTGCTGCTGAAGGGGAATCCAAACCTGACCTCTGACCTAACCCCTTCTGTAATGTTGTTTTGGTATCAGGAATTTTTGTCTGGACAATTTCAAATACAAGTGACCTTTCCCTGGAACTCATTTCCCATGTCATTTAAATAAATATGGCCTTAAAATTCAAGTAATAAACAGGGTTGCATACTACTGCAATTCTGAGACTTGGTTATTAGAAGAAGTCAAAAAACTAAGAGGAGAGCTTAAAGAATATTATTTTCCATGTGTATTTTTCTGCCAAACATTTTGCTTTGTTTTGAGCAAACTTGATATATTTAATTTGTAATTCAGGTTCATTGCTTTATTTTATTGTCATAATATTTATTAATTAGTAATTTCATGTACCTTTCCTTTTTTCAACATGGATTTTTTTTAAAGAAATGTTGGAATATCTAGAAAAAAATATACCTAGTAACTCCTTACTTAATCAGACTTGAACTGACTTTGCAAATATTTTTCCCATCCAAACTTCTATGCTAAGAGAAATTCCTTATTTGTTAAAAGTATTCCCCAGATCTGGCTACATGCACCTGTCAGATTGACATTTTCATTTTGAAGCATGTGATTTTAATCCTGCGTGCTCAATAACACTGCTCTCAGACCATAATTTATGTTGCTAATAATGTGTTTCTGTTAAAAAAAAAAGAATTCCAAGGTGAAGCTGAAGAAAGTTTTGTTTGTCAGATGTCATGGCAGCAAGAGGGATTTGACAGCAGGAGCACGGGGCAAAGAGGAAAGAGCCAGCTGTTTTTATGTGTTACGTTCCTCCATGAAAGGGCAATGATGGACCAGCTCCTGTCGTTTCAGCTCTTTCTTCCCCAGCCAGGGTACTTCTTTTTGAACTGTGACACCAAACTGAGGAGTAAGGATGTAATTTTGCAGACTGGAAGCTCAGCAGGGCAAGGACGGTCTGGTTATTTGGACTCATTCAACACTCAGCACAGTGGAGGCTTGAGAGAGACTGTGGCCTCAGGATAGTGCAAACAATCACATAAATAACTCCACACATGCAGGAAAGCCTCGCTGAAAACTTTAATTGCCATGACAGTACCAATGTCTGCTCTGGTAAAAGTCTGCTTAAATTCCAACACTGCATTAACAATCTGGGACAAGTTTCCTTGTACAATGGCATCTAAAGTATATTTTAGATGACCTGAAAAAGCAACTCCTGTTGTCAAAGTATTTCAGCTTTGCTACTATCCAATATTTTTATTCCAAACACACATTTTTAAGTGCAGCTGGGGCTAAGTGACCAGCAAATCTGATTGTTGCCAGCTTACAATGCCTGACATCTTTTATGCACTTGATTCTTGACTCAACACGGTGGGGGTTAATGGGAACTGTGAGGCTAATGCCCTGTGTAGCAGGTTGAGAACATGGCTTTGAAAATTAACATGGTAGGCTTTCCATCTTCATAAGGCTGCTTTGCTGGTGATGACAGTGATGGGTGGTGTGTAATATCAAGAAAGATCAGACCATGCCACAGGCAGAAATCCTGTGACACCGATGCAGAGGTTCTTAAGGACCTCAGCTGTTGGGAAAAGGACTCTTATCTCAGGAAATAAATTGAATATTATTTTTTAAATTACAATGATTACAAAAGAGAGATGACAGAAAATTATCATAACAAAGGAAGTCTTTCTTTTATTCATCACAAAAAGGATGGCTGTGGAAAGAAAACAATACAGTGGGAGCTAGAAGATTTATTCTCTAGGCTTTCCATGGATTCTATTAATAATCTTAAGGACAACCTCATTTCTTCCCTCTCACCCTACTGTGGGATCCATTTAAATGATAAATTCTTCAGGGAAGGGGTGATCTCTTGTTATGTGTCCCGTACAGTGGCACCCTGGCTTATGAACATATGTTGGTATTTTTATAGCTCCTCTGTGAGATTTGCTGTAAGAATGTCTCGGTGAGAATATTATACTCGCATTGTGTGTAAGGTCAGGCTAGATAATTTTAATATGCCCTTCTGAACATGAAATATATTATCAAACAAAAACACAATGATACAGGCAGCAATTATTTTCATAATGAGAACTGGTAATTGTGTGGACAGCGTTGAGCAAAAATAAATGAGATCTGGAGACTAATAGCAGACTTCTGTAATACTAAGAGGAACAAATGTTCCCGTAAACAGAACTGGTATTGCTAATACTTCATATTCATGCAGAATTTTGCAGAGTTGTTACCTTCATTTTGCAGAAGGAACACAAAAGAAGATCAGTGTTTGACCAAGACCATGAAGTGATTCACTGGGTAAAGGCTGCTCAACCATCTCTGCCAGTTTGTCTCCAGCCCTCCCACCTCTTACACAACTGGAACACAGCACTGATAAGGGATCCCTCTCCTGATCCCCACTGCTCCCACTTTTTCAACCCTGAATACTTCTGACAGTCACTTTCCCTCTAGCATCAGTACGGATTAGCAGCAAGTCCTTCTATCTCCTGCTGACACCATTCCAGTGGTAGGGTTTTTCTCAGGCAGATTGGACAGAGGGAGCTTTAGATCAGGCTTTTGATGACCTCTACCAGCAGCTCTGCCTTGTTGCTGAATGCACCCCTTTGACAAAACCCCTGTCAGAAGTTACTAGCAGTGGTACACACTTGGGTGTGTGAGATTTTCATTGTGCATGTCTGCCTGTGCAGACATAAAAGAAGAACTCAAAAATATGCTTTTATTACCCTAATTGTTTTGTTGCTCTTTTCCCGTGACCTTAGTTGAGTTTACACTGGCTCCTTTTGTTTGGAAAGCTTGTTACTTCTGATTTTGGACAAATTCTTTTTGCTTTTAATTGGTAGACACACATGTCGTCACCTAGTAGCTTTTTACTTATGTTTAGTGACTACTGGACACTAATTTGCAGACACTACATAAAGTGTCTGTAAGGCCAGGAGCCAAGTTCTGAGCTGATGTAAATAAGTAGCTATACCAATTTAGATCAGCAGATTATCTGTTATGACACTAAATTTCTCCTTCCTGTCCCTGATACAGGATGCTCTGTATACCACATGCAATAACAGTAAAGTGCTGGTAAGATTAAAGGCCCTTTCTAGTAACCTTTTACAATCTGATTTACTAATTAGGCCATGGTACTCACAAAGCAGTGGATTCTACCTCAGCTACTAATTATCTGGCACTCAAATCCCAAATTAGAGATCTTATATAGAGGATTGGAGTCTTAGGGGAATGTGATTCTCTCCTGTCATTTTAAGGAAACAGATTCTTTCATATACTGTATGTACAGAAATGGGAAGAAGATGACAGGAGCAATTTTGCTTCCTTGCTATTAACATTCATGACACCCATGCTATCTGGAAAAAAAAAAAAAAGAAAAGAAAAGAAAAGAAAAGAAAAAAGAATTATACTACAATAGTGATGTTTTGGCAGTCTGTGAACAACTGCACTTATAGAGGGCTATTAATAGATTAAGATCGTGTCTACTGTACTCCCAACAGTTACCTAAGGATCTTGAAGTGTACTTGTAATAATAGCAATGCTCAGTACTTAAAGAGTTTTACATCTCCAAAGTACTGTACAAACATTAACTAATTGATCATCAGCACCACCGTGATCTGTCAACATTAATCAGAAAAATGTTTTGAAAGAAGACCAGCCCTGTATTTCAAGTGTTCAGATTGCAGATCTATTCTGTAGAGGCTGGGTGCCTCCACACTGTAAAATTCTTTTCAAGAAACACCTGTCATTTATGCCCTGTTTTCTCATTTTGACTTCATGTAAAGAAATATTACAAGGCAGAATATTTCCTTGGAGGAGGTTTTTGTATGCACATGAAGGCCTTATTTGCATCTTTTAAATATATGCATTTGGATTAATCTATAATAAACAGGACACGAACAACAATTTATATAGTGGGATTTTTGGTAATTCAGATAATGGAGGAAGCAAGCTTCAGTTTTCCTTTTTTGGTTTAGAACAAAGTGGTTGTGGAGGTAACTTTTTAGCATAAGATTGAGCTGTTGCATCTGTTTCCACATACCAAAACTGACATAAAGGACTGCCACAGGAATCATGTTTCTTTGTTGAAATAGGTTCTAACATGTCCTAAATAACACAGGAAACAAGCTACTAGGTTTTAAACACCATGTAATAATGATGAACTTATTAACTACTTGCAATATACATACATACATACATGATCACACACAGGGATACTATCCCCTCTCTGCATCCCAAGCTCCACTGAAAAAACAGTATTAACAAACAGAAAGTCAGGCTCCCCAGAGAATTTTACTTGCTTATGTCACCTTAAGTAAACATAAAAATATATATATAAGCTTTTACTTATTTGATAATGTAATATTTTTCTGGTCTCACTTGGTCCAGAAATGCAGTGATACAGAATGCTGTTTTTGCATTCTTCTATGTTATGTGTGTCTGTGTTTGGTTTTGGTTTTGTTAGTTTGATGTGTGTTTTTTTGTTGTTGTTTGTTTTTTTTCCAAATGCTATCTAGCCAAACTTTTTTATTCATTTCCGTATGGGATTTTCTGTCATTTGAAATGCTACAAAAATATTAATGAACTCCATCTGTATTCTAGTGCAGGGTGGAGGGTGAGAAAAGAATAGGATGATATAAGATTTCTCATGCATTTAACTATTTCATACCTGATTGCTATAATCTTATTATAATTATGCTTTTAGGGAAAATTTTTGCAGGTAGGTTATCAGATTTTCAAAAATTAAATTAATAAAAAAGCAAAATCTTGTTCCTTGACAGTATTGAAACATACATGATCAATAGGAAGGATTGGAAAGTCTAGTAACATCTAATGAAATTATAAGAACTTCTGAGTGGTAAACTAGATGGTTCAACAAATAAAAACATTTTATAGGTATTTTCTTCTGGGTTTACTACTTTTCTTTATGTAGTGATTTTTTTCCTCTTCAGTTTGCCTTTTAAAATTTCTTACATATATTTCTTTTCTTGTTGTTGTTGTATAACTCTTGTGCTCAATCCCTTTTCTCCTTGTTAAGCTTCCTTCTTCCTTGCTTTCCTCACTAACCTTTCTTTCCTTGTGTGCAGTTTTTTCTTACGTAGATTAGGTGTAGATTAGAATGGTGTTTTTACTAGATGTAATAAGAACATATAATCCATATAGGTGCAGAGGAACACTTCAGCTCAGTGTTAGCAGGTCACAGAAAGCACAGGGGTTTTTTTACTAATCCTTAAATTGCAGTACAAGCCACAAATGCTGTGTAAGGCTGAATCTCTGTTCTTCTCTGCTATTAACTAGAATTCTCAATCCACAGCCCAGAGGAGCTGGAGAACATCCTCCTCAGTTTCTGCAAGTTCAATGTTTTTGTGTCTACCTCTGTGATAGGGGAACAAATTAAAAATCCTATGGTCACCCTTGCCAGTAGAAACGGCAGAAATTCCTCCTGCTTTGTCAGGAACTTGCAGAAAACCACTGAACAACTTTTAGTGACTTATGGGTCCCTCTTTTAAAATTTCTAACTATCACCTCCTGATAATGAACTGTTCCTTTGTTTAAGGGCCATTGCTACACTCTCTCTGTACCACATAACATAAAGGAATCGAAAAGTAGACAGCTCTTCAGGTCTTCAAGAAGCATTTGAACAATGATATCAGGCACATGGTTTGATTCTTAAAGCTGTCCTGTGCAGGGCCAGGAGTTAGGCTTCAATGTTCCTTGTGGGTCCCTTGAAACTCAGAATAGTATAAGATTCTATGATTTCACAGACTCCTGTCACTAAAATAAGGGATAACAGCAACAGCAGAGGAGCTTCTCTTAAGGCATGGTTAGCACACATTTTGAAAGCCCCATAAAGCTTTATGCTGCAAATGTGAATTGCAGAGTTCCTACTGGTGAAATCTCTGCAGGATGAGAAAAGGAGCAACATGCCAGTAAACCAAGTACTGATAGGAGTGCAGACTATCAGCGTGGGCTGATAGTACTGGCTGATGCCCCATTCAGACCACACTACTAGTATGAGGGAGTTGGCTGGATGACTAAAAATATTAGCCTTTCTGAACTACTGTCCATATTTCCCGACCTGTTATGACTCTGTTAATAGAAGAATCTTGTTCCAGTCTTTCCTAGTGCTGCTTCCAAACTTCTAGCCTACAGAGGCTCTCCTCCCTCCTATTCTCAACCTTCCAGTTTCCTCCTTTGTTATTCAATTTCAATATCTCCTCTCGAATCCTCTTGTTTCCCCTCAATAACTCCAGATTTACTTTCACACAGTCCTCATTAGTCCTAATCCCACCCAACTAGTTTTGTCCTTCCAGTTCATTTTGTTGTCTACTGCTTATTATCTGACCTCAGTTTCCTCACCAACTCCAGTCCCACAGTGTTGTCATGCCTTTCTCCTGGGTCTTACACCTCTGTGATGCACAGAGTATAGCAGTCCCATTTGCTTCTCTTTACTTTTTCTCAGTATATATTCTCAGTCTCCCATTTCCAGGGCCACTGCTCTTTGTACTTGAGTTCTCTAAACTGTCCTATATCTGATCTGTTTTTTGACATAGAAATGACTCTTCCTTCCAACTTGACGATCAGTATAGAGAGAGAGGGAAAGAAGATTTCACTTGATTTCAGAATCTGGATCATAGCAGGCTAGGAAAAGATGAACCTGTCCTTAGAGGATTACCTAGTTTATACCTCAATAGCTGTGGAAATTCAGGGTGCTCTTGTTCTGTGTTATGGGTACGATGAAGACTCTCTCAGTCTGACTCTAGAACTGAATGCAATGTGACAGCATCATCAACTCTGAGCATTGCCACCTTCAGCCTCAGCATTATCTCTATATAACTACTTTTTCCAACAACTGTTTTCCCCTCATCTAACTCTGATCTTGCTTAGGTATCGTGTTAAGATTTGCCCTCCATTCAGTGGAGGACGAACTACATCACATTAGCCCAGGGAATGCTGAGACACCCAAGGAAGCTGCTTAGCTCTTTAAAGAGTCACATTACTTTTAAATTTCCTGTTTTAAGTTACATGTAACTTTCCAAAAATGTGTTTTGATTGTGTCTTGGTCTGTACTTGTGGACTGGTGGCACAAAGAATGAAAGAGTGTCCACAGTCAGTAGGACTTGTTAGACATCTCATGAAGGCTTTTGCTCACTATGTTGCCAAATAATCAGTGATTTTCAGATAAGCTTCCAAGAGCTGCGCCTTTCCAGTGGAACATATCCAAACCTCCAAATCCTGTGTAAATCCAGCAGATAGTGAAATTCTTGGCAGTTGCAAGAATCCTAGCTCCAAATAATACAACAACTTCTTTTTTTTCTAATCCCAGATGAAGTCTGAGAGTAAAAATGAAATGATAAACTTTCCATTGGAGACTAGGTCTCGCTGCAAGTCTTGGAGAGGGTATTTTTTTAATTTAAAAGTGTATTTTGCCAGTCTATTGGGAGCCATCTATGTATCACTTACAAATTCTGGTTTGAGTCTATGTAATCTGTGTATATTTTTACCTTTGTACTGTCTTTTGGTGAAAAAAATGAAATCATACCAAGTCTGTAGGTGAAAGAGAAAATGAATACATATCTTTTGAACTCTAGGTCAGATCTCTTTCCATTAGACAACGTCTCCACATGCTACCAGTAAGATTCTTTTCTTTTTACCTTGATGTCCTGGGAAAATACAGGTTAGTTCAATGAAGTAAACCCAAAGCTTTATAGTTTTAGCTTTGAAATTTTTCAGCATTCATATATGAGTTGGATACTATGAAATTAATTTTTTACAGTCCTGTAGCATGGGATAAAAATAGATTAGTAAGTTTTTCACAAGAAAATACAACCTCTTTCCTCTTTGTTTTGACTGAGTCCAGAATGCAGCAGAAGCACCTTTTTATTTTGTATAGTCTCATGACTGGCTACATTCAGATTCTGGAATTAAAGCAAAACCAACACCCTAAAACCTATACAGAAACAAGGCTTCTTGCAGGCAGACCTTTTTATGTAGGTAACTCCTGTTCTTGGGGGAAACAAACTCCAGGAAATAAATAAAAAACACTATAACTTTGGGCTTCTTTTCCTCCTGGAAAAAGTCTTTTTTTTTTTTTTTTTTTTTTCTCATACTCACATATGCTAAATTTTCCAAATTTTCCTCAACTAATCCTCCTTCCTTCCTTGGTTCCTTCCCTCCTTGAAACACCTTTCTACTTGGCAGGTGATTACAAAGAGCAAATTGGAGACAAACTTGCAGTGGCAGCATAAAACACCTGGCTAATTTCAGAAAAGTTTACTTTTGATCTCTAAAGAAGCCGCATCGGGATGCCAAAAGTTGCCATACATTAATTTCTATTTCATATTTAGGGAATTGTTGTTTATGTCCTGTTAAGGAGGGGAGTGAGGTGACCTGTGTGTAAGGCTGGGACTAAAGAATTATAAACTGGCTTTTGTGCTGATTTCCTTGAGACTCTAGGCAGCAAAAATATTTTTTTATTTTTTTTAAGTATTCTTATTTATAAAATGTACATGAAAAGGTTTTCCTGCTTTAAAGGATACATTTGAAGGTTAAGATCGGAGGCTAAAGACTGAGAAACTGGAACTGAAAGAAATGCCACTATCCTGCCTCAAGCATCCAATTCCACTCTTTATATGTTTGCAAATTACTTTTGATCAGTTCAAAGTGCATATCTCAACACAGGCTGCCCTTCGCACCATACAATCCTAAGAGATGCTGAGATTTGGAGTCACAGTTCATGAAAACATAGAATTACAGAATCATAAAATGGTTTGAATTGGCAGGGATTCTAAAGACCACCTAGTTCCAAATCTCCTGCCTTAGGCAAGGGGCACCTTACACTAGGTCAGCTTCTTTCAGGGCCCCATCCAGCCTGCCCTTGAACATGTCCAGGGATGGGACAGCCCCAGCTTCTCTGAGCAACCTGTTCCAGTGTTTCACCACCCTCACACTAAAGAATTTCTTCACAGTACACGGTCTAAACCCACTCTTTTCCACATTAAACCATTTCCCCTTGTCTCCTTACTACATGCCCTTGTCAAAACTCCCTCTCCAGTTCTCTTGTAACCACTTTTAGGTACTGGGAAGTATTCTAAGGTGTCCCTGGAGGCTTCTCTTCTCCAGGTTGAACAAGCCCAACCGTCTTAACTTTTCCTCATAGGAGAAGTGCTCCAGTCCTCTGATCATGATTGTAGACCTCTTCTAAACTCCCTCCAACAGGTCCACAGCCTTCTTGTGCTTAGCATGCTGGAGCTGGATGCAGTACTACAGGTGGAGTCCCACAAGAACAGAGTAGAGGTGCAGAATCACCTCCCCAGTCCATCGTGTCACGCTGCTTTTGATGATCAGGGGACAATGCTGAGTCATGTCCTTAGCTGGACTCATGATGACGAGGAGGAGCAACTCTCAGACCTCAGGATCCCATCAAGATCTTTTCCAGGAAACCCAACCACATGCTCTGTTCCCGGTATGTGTTTGAAGTACACAGCTCTGGTGAGCACCAGCTCTGCCGATTGTCTGTTACAGACTCTGCTGGCTTCAACATAAAACCACTATGGTGGCTCCTTGTAAAATGTTTGCTGTGTTTCAGCTGTTATAGTAACAAAGTAAATCAAATATCTGTTCTTGGATGCTTTCCCTCTCTCTATCCCAAGCTGCTCTTTCAACTCACTATCCCTCAAGGATCCTATTTCAGTGTTAATATTTTATGCATTTAACCATTATAAATAAAGAATATAAACATGGAAAATGAATGTATTCCTGAAGGACAAAGTAGCACTCTGAAACCCCTATTTTGCTTTGAATTTGACAAATTATTTCTTAAGAGAATAAAAGGTGTACCTAAGGAAATATCTGCTAGTCAAAAGTTTAAATGAAAAACAGAGCAAGAAAACATGCAATGTTTTAAAGTTCTAACTTTGAACAAAATATACCTTGGGGAAGCGAAAGTAAGATTGGTATGTGTCCGTTAAAGGATGCACATGTAACCTTTGATTTCTTTTGTTCAGAGGACTTTGAGATGATAAGAAGGAGATGTTAAGAAAATGGGATTACATCATCAGCCGTGCAGGGACTGGGACAGAACGCAGTCACTGGATACACTTGTCTCATTTTTTGTGCAAGATGTTTCAAGTACTCTGAAACTAGTAAATGTGATGCATTAAAAAAGTCTCAAAATAGTAAACCACTGTTATATTTGAAGATTTTATTCTGGATGCAATAGGATATCTAGGTAGGGCCACATTTCTTGGCAGAGAGGTTCTGAAAATGTAAAAAAAAAAAAAAAAAAAAAAAAAAAAAAAAAAAAAAAAAAAAAAAAAAAAAAAAAAAAAAAAAAAAAAAAAAAAAAAAAAAAAAAAAAAAAAAAAAAAAAAAAAAAAAAAGAGAGAGAAGGAAAATAAAAGCTGTGGAAAATAAAAGATATAGAAAATATGCAGAACACTTTATGTGGAAGAGGAGAAGGAAGGAACAGAGAAACAGTACATAAAGGTCCCTGTAGCCTCTTCTCTTCATTCCCTGTGACCTAACAAAAGCTCTTGGCCATCTGATGGAAAACTTCCAGTTCTTTGGAGGCATGACAGAGCCAGACTTTTAATCCAGGTCTAGTGCCAGTGTGAGATATTAATCATAGAATCATAGAATCTATAAGGTTGTAGACTTGTAGAGGTTGTAAGACCTCCAAGACCATCATCTAATGTCATCCAATGCTTCACTGTGCCTACTACACTTCTCCCCATCATTTCACAGATGTTTGAAGGCTGCTCTCTGTCTCCTTCAAGAAGGTGAGCAGCAAGTACTAACAACCAAGCCCATACCAGAGTATTTCATCATTTGTAACTCACCATAGTCCTGTTGTATTATGAACTATGAATAACAAAGTCCCACCTAGAACTCTGTAAACTAATACTAGAGCTGGAAGGAGATGTTCATTTTACATTATAAATTGGTACAAATGATGCCACTTACAGCACTCTGGCAGGTTTCAACATGAGACTAATAAATGCCACTTGCCATTAATAAAATCTCTGCTCTCAAATATATTGTGCTGTTTTTTTCCCAGTACTTTGTACTTTTTGAACTTCCAGGCTGATGGTCTGAGTATGCAATTGCTGGAGTTTCTTTTCAAATGGATAATCCAGTACATGGCTGAGGAAATGACAAACCAGATGCAAAATGGATGGTGCCCCTCAGGGTTAAGAGAAGTGGAGAAACAATAGCATCCAGAGGACATTTCTAGTGAATCAGACCCTTGTTCTCCTCCACAAAAGAGGAGGGGGGAAAAAACATAGTGACACATAAAACACGTGGCAACAAATTAATGGCAACTCCTCCAAAATGGAAACATGAACTACATGGCATATGGATAAAAGAGAATGCATCTGCAAAACATGTGAGGAAAATTGTGAATATAATTCTAGCAATTATGATTATAGCATTGTATACGCTACTGCACTTAATTATAATTCTCCATTCTTTTCATGCTATGGAAATGGACTAAATGGACTACAAAATATATCTCAAAAGACAAGCAATCTGTGGCATGAATAGGAATCTCCTTTATCTTAATACAATGAGGCCCACATTTCACAAACATGGCAGCATCTCTGTGAGAATTTTGATTACAAAGTGAACATCGTGATAAAAATTAGCATCCTTTATTATTTCATCTGAGAACATGAATAGGATTATTAGGACTATTAAGATGAGTTGGGTTGTTACTTTTTTAAAAAGTAGTTTCCTTTAGGAGTTACATTAAAATGGTAATCTTTCCTTTATTAAAAAATTCAATGTTATTTTACTGAAAGGGAAAGAGGTCTGATTTTTTAAAAAATGCTCTTAATTTACATATTTAGCATCCTTTTTCTCTATTGAATCAGAAGAGGTGCAAGTTTTGTAGTACATACATACTCAAGTAAAAGTTAAAACAAGTCATAATCATTCATCTTAAACTGTGAACCAAAACAGTTCATCTGTGTAGATCTGTGAAATATTTTGCAAATAATGAGTTCCGTTTAGGAACATTGGTCTAGAAGGGAGGCCTCGGGGAACTGAATTAATATGCAGGGCTTTTTTGGTATGCATTTAAAAATGTACACTCATGTTTTAAGTGTTGGTTTCAGGCACTTTTCAGATGTTCTAATGATTTAAATGAGCCAGAGTGGATTTACAGGATCTGGAGAAGTAAGTCATCATACCTCTTGAGAGGGAAAGTTATATGAAAGCATGGTATAGAAAAGCATAAGGTTTTCAGTGGCCCTAATTTGGGACAATGGCATTTTGGGAATAGTAAAGTTATGAGTTACATAATTCTCTGTAAAGATGCACTGATAAATCTTGACAGTTCATTACTCCATCATGTATACTGCAGGCCTCATTCATTTTATAGATTTTGGGGCTTTTTTTTAGTGTTTAAGAGTTCAATGAGTTGGATAAATTGTCAGGAAAAATGTTTCTGAGCCAGGATGACTCTCCTTTTGGGTGGTAGTAGACTGCAGTGAATTGGGGGCTGGGGAGAGAAGGAGAATAAATCTGAAACCTGAAATTTTTCAGCAAAGCAGAACCAACTACAATATTGGTACATCTCTTGGCAAATACAAAGACTCTGAAATTATGTGTGTGTTTGGGAAGCGAGGCAGGAGTACGACGGGGAGAATGAGTGGGGAGCTAGAAGTTGCTAGACTATAAAGTAAGAAGCAAAATGGAACCAGGAAATGTCTAAGTTTAGACAGTTTGGTGTACCTAAGGGAGAAACCCAGGAAAGGATAGAGTGACTGTGAAGAAGGTAAAAGAAAGTGGGAGCAGGGGAGAGAGGGCACATAACTTAGAGAGGACTGTAGTTGCAGTGACATACCAGTCTACTAGGCCATACTGGCCATGTTGATCATTCTTGGACCTACCACCCAGTTAACATACAAAAGAGTAAAGAAACCAAGCCTGAGACATGCATATAAATCTGCTTATTATGACATCTATATTGTCATCATTCTTACTTCATTTCTGCTCAGAAAGACTTTTGGAGGCTGGAGAGTTATTTACTATCAGGTAAACCTTTTTTCAGGATTCATTGTGAAACCACACACACCCCTCCTATAAGAAGTAGCTTAAACTAAAAGGACTTCATTGATCTCTGCAGAAGTCTAAGGGCCATGAACAGCTGGGATCATGCTGTTCACATAAGAGTAACAAAATCAGCAAGGAACTGACTGTGTCCCAATTCTGCTGAGGCATGTGAGGCTTGTGAACACCCTTGCCTAGTGATCTACCACCCAAACACATCTGCTAAGCTGTGCCTAACCAGAAAAATCTCTGTGTAGGCTGTGGCTGAGTTAGTAAAACTGGGTTGAATTTATTTCTTAAAAAAATTGCATTATAGATTCAAATTCAAGGTTATCTGCAGAGTTCAACTGAGCTGCTCTTATTTCCACCATCTGCCATAATTCACTGGTAAAGGTGGTACTTCTGTATATAATGTATGGTAGGAGATAAGCAACTCATCTTCATCTCCTGGTTGAATTCAGGATAATTTAGAACATTGTAAATGTCCAATATTTACACTGGAGAATTAGCTAATATTTGGACTTCCCACAAGCCACATGCTGTTAATTTTTCAACATTTTCTTTTTCAGTTTTTCAAATGGTCTCTATTGCTACAGTTTGTACGACAGCTGACATTCCTACTTAAGGTCATCTAGTTGAGTATTTCTTTCACCCCCCTACTGCCTTCCAAAGAGGCTTTGTCTAGACTTAAAAATACATGCTAACTGAGATTGATTTATCCCACTCTGGACAAGCTGTACAGCTATACATCTCAAATTTGATCTCTTGGACTCATCATAACCCGTGCTCTGTAACCAAGATACCCATGTTACAGTGCTAAATATAAGGACTCCAGAACCTACCACATTTTTGCCACAGTTTGATTAAGCTTGTGTTTCACCAAAAGTCTGTAAAAGATTTTTACTCAGAGGCTTTTTACTTTTGTGCATTTTAATATTTTTCTTCAGGAAGAGAAAAATTCCTCCTCTGCAGTGCAGTGCTAAGTCCTTTATAATAAATAAAAACTGATGTTGTTTTTTGTTTTTTTGTTTTTTTTTCTTTTCCTGTCATGGGTAGCCATATCTAGGAAAAAACTGACTCTTAAAAAGTTACTTAGAACATATATAATAAGATAACAACAATTTAATTAAAGCCCATTTAAAAATCCAGTGTTTATTATTAGCTTGTGTACTTCCAAATTGGTTTATAGGCTTTTTATTTTTATGGCAAGATTCCAATCACTACAAATCCATGGAACTTGATACATATACAAGCAAAGAAATGCATTTGCAAACTTTGCTTAAAGAGAAAATTGTAAGAAATGTCAGAGCATAACATTTCACAACAAAGAATAACTTCGCTTTTAATGATGTGGTTCTTCTCTTCCTTGTTAATATATTAAAGAATACATTACCATATTCGTAGGGCAAAACGGAAAAGGAGACTGCATTTAGAAAGTATAAGGCTGTGTAATGTCTGCAATGCCAAGAGATTAAAAAATAAAATCAATGTATCAGTGTTCACTCAGTGAACTTTTCTAATATTTCTTGTGGACACCAGAAACAAATTCTGATCTCAATCTGATCCTGGAAACACTATCTTTATGCAAAACAAATCCCTAATTTAACTGATTTTTAATGAATAGCAGATTACAAAATGGGACTACTGAATTTAAACATTTTTCTAAAGATTCTCTGGGACTCCTCTGTGTACTTAATTAAGTAGTACCCTTATGCCTGAATTAATGAGTTAAATATGTATAACCCGCAAAGATACAGTAATATCAACTAAAAAGGAATCATCCCTGAGAATATGAAACGTTAATTCCATTAGTTCTGATTTCTGGAGAGTTCCTATATCTTGATATCCATTTCAACCTTGCAATGATTTTAAGAGGTAGTGAATGTCAGAAAGAAGCATTTCCTGCTGTTTTCTGGTTAGGAATTAAATACAAGTGTAACAAACACAAATATATCTTGCCCAGTTTTAAATCAGGCATTTCTAGTCTGAAAGTCAAAAATACAGGTGATGGCAAAATAATGATACTACAGTTCCCTGCAGAATTCAGCCCAAGGGGAATCAATTTGATTGTAAAGATCATGCTTTTAATCCACTGAGTGCCAGATGGTCACACCAAAGAATCAACACATTAAGCAGATGGACTTCGTATCTGATTCCCAATTACTAGAGTTGCTTCGTGTGGAAGGTTACTTCTACTGATCAGAGAAAATTATTTGTACCCAGATGGTGGCAAAAAATTGCTCACTCTGCTCTTTTAGTATTAAAGGTTCCCAATTACCTTTCAAAACTAGGCAGTAGCCTTAAAAGATTTCATCCAAGGCTCATGGAAGGTAACTATTGAGGCTGGTAAGTTTTGTATCTAGCCTTAAAAGTTCGCAATAAAAACTTTGGGACAAGAAGTTGCTAGGTATGCAAAACAGGTGATTAAACTCTGGCCTAATGTTGAACAAGAAAAAAGCCACTGGACATATGCAAGAAATCATAGGACCTAACAAACTACTGTGTGGGAAGTCGGCCAAAGCTTGCAGGGATGGATCAATTCTTTGGGTATTTAAAGAGGAGTTAGGTGAGAGGCAGCCAAACTCCCCAAATACATAGACAGAGGTAGGACTTTTTGGGGAGCAGAGTGTTGCTAGGGCTACACATGGTGCACACATAGCAGCAGCAGTGAGACTGGATAAGGATGAGATTACATGATTAACTATACTAGAAATATAATATTTGAGTTCAGATTTGACACAACTGCGGCCAATAAAGAGAAACAATTAGGTGCAGGTTTGGGTTTTTTTTTTTGTGAAGAGAAAAAAGCAGAGAAAGAACCAGTATAGAGAGTGGAGAAGCAGAGAAATATGAAATAGGAATAAACATTGATTCTTTTCTGCAGTTGTTGGAAAAGGTATGGTTCCCTGTTTGTGCTTATCTAAATGACCATCTGTGGGATTACACATTCAGTGCTGCTCATGGATGGACCCCAAAATGGGAAAAACAGCAGCCTTACATCCAGAAGCCCAGGAAAGGAGGAATCCTCAGGTCTCAAAGACCAGCAGATGTGTTTTTCTTTTAACAAAAGTGTCAAAAGTATTTAAAATAATCTCTGTAGATAATATAGGACAATAGAACTGAAAACAATAGAGCTCTATGAAAAGCAATAAAGCTCCATTAAACCTTGTTCAGGCTTCTACAGACAACCATACATTAGTTACCAGCTGTACATAACTATTTAGTCAAAGCATCTATTTCAGTGACAATTCCCCATCAAAGGGATAAATGGAAGCATTGTTGTGATGGATTCAACAAGTTGGCTCTCTAGATATCTATGCATCCAGAGGTTAGAAGCGGGTATTGTTCTGAACAGAGCTCATGTCTTTCCAAAGCTGCCACAATCGAACCACATTCCCAGCTCCCTTCCCCCCATCTCACGTCCTCATGACATTTGCATTGACTCATAGCCTGGAAATGAGAGACTATTATTCTTGATACCCAGATGTAAATAAATAAATATTGTATATACATATTGTATATATACAAACTTCCTATGTATTCTTTTGGGGCCAAACCAAAATGCAGACTTTCTTGTCAAGTAATATGCATTTCCTTTGAAAATAACATTTAGATCAATAGAAAACATTTGAGTTAACTGAAAATTATGCTGTTCATTTTAGAATTTTTCCTCCATTTCAAATGCCATCACTATTTTGAAATGGTTAACTTCTGAAACAGAATTCCAGTTGAAAGAGAAAGAATTAAAAGACTAGTAGTAACCATTGGTCTTTGGAGCTTTAAAGATTTTTGTCTTCCAGTTTTGGACCATGATTATTCATAGATTAGAATCATAGAATCATTAATGTTGGAAAAGACCTCTAAGATCATTGAGTCCAACCATTTACAATTCCCTCAAATTGTGAATCTTGTGAATAGTTTCAATTCCTCACAAATGATCACTACTCACTCCCAAATTTCTCTCTAACCTCAAAAAAAATCACCCCCATACCACCTGTTTATCTGCAACTATCTGCAGGGCAAAAAAGATGGAAACTTCCATGGAGTGCAGATTTGACATCAGGCAGATGCACAATGCAATGCACATCATGGTTTGGATTTTTTTATAAATAGCAGTGTAATTTTACTTCCTAGGTGAACCACTAAACTTGGTCTAGTTGTAATTAAATCTAGCCTTTCGTTGTTCAAACAGATCAGGTTTCCAAACTACACGAGCTTCCTGGACTGATATTTCTGTTCAGTGACTAGGTTTAGACAGTCAGGAACTGCTGCTCCTCCTTGTCCTAAGGGACTGCTTTAGTTTCATACTAATATGACCTTTGAAAGAAAAGGATAAAATAAGCTTTATGCCAGAAAAGGCTGGAGAAAGTCAATTCCCCTGTGTAAATAAAGGGTAAAGACTAAATTATTTAGTTCTTTTGAGGAACAGTTTGCATCTGTTTCAGGTACATCTGACAGTAGAGAATTTTAAATGCAAGCACTTTGCAACTTTGACAGTGACATTAGTTATAAAATGCTGTAATACAAACAGGACAATAGAATGGAGAATCTGAAAGGAAATTGAGGTGAGCAAGAATGGAAGAAAATTTTTCTTTATTGCAAATGTGTATTTTCCTTGTCTAAATATCCTCTTGAAATTGTTTTAACTCAGTAGCCAGTGCCCATTTTTTTGTATTAAAAGGGAGGCAATAAAGAATTTAAATAGTAATGATAATATTATTCTTCTTAAAATTTAAACTACCTTAGAAAAGAAGTAATGATGACTTTTCTTACACAGAATAGTTGTCTGGGGAGGCAGTGAGGGTATAGCGCAATGCTACAGCTGCATGCTAGGGATGGCATCTCTTTGTAGATTTACTGCACTGCATCATAAGCAGATAAAGGAGAAATGCAAATGGCTTTGTAGGTGAGCAGGTGAGACATGACATGGACCAGACACTTTAAAGATAGTTTACAAAAAGAGAGAGGAATGGTATGACCTTCTCCTGACTCTCATGTTATTTATTCTATAGTGACGGGTTAATGACTCGCTATAGCAACCACCCCAGATCGGTTCAGGAATATCCGTGGCTCCCCAGAGACTCACTTGAAACAATCCCTCTCTTTATGTAATCATTCACCTCATCTCAGAGTGGCTTAAAACTATGAGGTAGGCTATAGAATAAATATGATAGGAACTTTATTGCTTATATCTTCATTCCCAGTAAAACCTGACTTCTTGGGGAACAGAAGAAGCAGCACTTGGAAGGTGAAAAAGATCAAGAGCTGACAAGCAAAGGAAGGGGAGGCAGGGAGAAGAAAATGAGTGGCAAACAGAGATATCTGTAGTGGTTTTATAGCCTCCTGCTTCAGGGGGCAATTTTCTCTAAGGGTCTGGAAAGTGTCTTTGATGAGTCCCAGAGTCAGCCAGGGCTTAAAGTTTGGTCTGTCTACACCTTCTTCTTGAAACAGGAGGCCCCCAAAATGTCAAAGGGTCATGACAAATCTAGACCTGAGTTTTGCAAGAATATGAAGACCATCCTCAATTTTGGTAAAACAGAGAAGCCACAGAACTTGTTTAGAAAAATGTAAAAGATTTTGAAACATATTCCCTTTCTGCCAATCTCTTACGGAGCTGCCCTTTTCTTCCCACCTTCCCTCTGCAACTTCTGGGTCAAGAACCTTCTTGTTCTTTCTGTAATTTTGCCCCCTGGCTCTGTGTTTGCCCCAGTGACTACCAGTCCATACAGCAGCCCATCTCTCTTCCTTTTGTTCTCATAGAAGAAATAACCTTGTACCAGTGTAGAATCCTTGTCTGCTACTTCTCAACTACGTTCAGTGCAAGGACATAACAGACATTTAACACCAATCCCAGCACTTTCTGCATCTGCTTCCTGCTTTGCAGGGATTCCCAGCAGGGGACTGGGCAGAAGATGCCTCCCATCTGTCATATGGATGCTCTCTGCATGAAAGCCATGACACAGGGAGCCTGACCACCATAGAGGAGGGGCTGGAGTCCAGCTGGAATGTACTGCACAGCTGACGTATCACCCAACACCTATAAGCAGATAGCCAAATCCTGCCCTTCCTTCCATGATTAAGTAATATGAATATAGCATTTTCTTTCCCTGAATTTTCTCTTCTCAGTTGATTACAGTTGAATAAAAAGAATTTCAGTCTGTGGATTTTGTTTTCTTTGTCCTTCTCATGTGTTTCTCTGAGTGTTAACGCATTTTGAGAAAGTGCTGTTGCAGAACATGCCGAGAGCTGCCACCATCTCCATATACTTTAATTTCACAGTTTGTAAGGCAGGAAGGACTTCTCCAATTTCATATTCTACCTACGTACTTAGGATAGGCCAGTAATTTGCAGAGAAGAAACTGTATGTATAAACCTCAATGCCTTATTTTAGAAGGCACTCATTAAAAATGAAAGTGCTATGGAAATATTAAGTGCAGATAAGAGCACATGTGCATAAAATCAAACAAGGATTAGAAATCTTTCTTATTGTGTCCTGCATTGTCTCATGCAGTGGAACAAATGAAAAAGTTTGAAAATTTCACTTTCTGGACTGAGATATTTGGTAGTGCTGACTGTCTAGCACCAAGAAGTCTCTTACCACAGGAGCAAAGCCTATCAGCACTGAATCGTGACAGAGAGTTCATTAGTTTGTCCAAATTAGATACAATTAATATCATTATAAAGGATTTTCACCCCTTTACATCTGGGAAAAAAAAAGAAAAAATAAACAAATGAGTGGGCATGTTCAAACCATTCACTGCTTTGAATATGCTCAAACCAGAAAGAATTGCCAAATTCATTGTTACTGGGCTAGATTTCCTATCCATCACAGGCTACAGTATGTCACCTGATGCACTTCTTAGGGTCATCCATCAAGTAATCCATATGTTGTTTGTGACAAATATGATTCATACACAGCCTATTGCATAGGAGAGAGGAGGACAATTTTATCTTCCTCATCTTTATCTGAGGTTGAAAGCATGTGATAATACTCTTGCTATACTGGAAGTACTATAACACTTATAAGGACAAAATTACCTTTTTTGACCCCTGTTCTTAAAGAAAGGTAATCACAGAGGATGCTTTGAAAGCCTGGATCTCTGCATACACTGTAGCACAAAAATGAGTGCAGGAAAAATCTCAAATGCCTCTTTCAGAATCTTTGTACATGAACAGTCAGCCATAAGACCAGGAGAAAACCGGGAGTGAATTTTATATGATAGGTAAAGTATGACTGTAAGCTGCTTGTATGGTGGTATAAATCAGATTTTGGTGGTACTTATCAGATTTTTTTAATTTTTTTTTATTTCAAACCTCTCCTCAAAAGAAAAGACACAGCAACAACATGAAGTTTCATGTTGCAGGGATGAACTATTTTAAAATAATTAAGAAAACATCAGTTCCTTTCATATTCGTGAGGTGTGCTCCAAGCTCTGAAATAGCTTGGAGGTAGGCAGAGAGACTATAATTGGCCCAGGCTTCAGGGTTTGTATATAAATATTGAGATTAACACGTCTTAGAGTTTCTTCTTCCCACCCTCTGTGAATTTATACTTCTCATCATTCAGTTCATAAATTTTCTTGTTGATAAAGATGCTGTTACAGTGCTGGATTGGAAAGAGGGGAAAGAATTCAATTGCCTAAATACTGAAGTGGTGCTTTAGACATGCCAGATTATCCAAAACATTCCCATGGAGCTGGCAGATATGACTGAAAAACTTCTGGAACAGCAACTCAAGACCAGATGAAATAGCCTAGGAAATTTTCTATAATACTAGGCAACTAAGTTTAAGCAACAGAATACTGTCCTGTGGGATATAAGTGAAAAAGATGCAAAATGATTTATCAGGCATGCCTTGAATGCTGCACCAGCTTGGGCTACCTGCAAAACTCTCTTTAGCAAGAGCAATAACTTAACACTTTTTTTGTAACATATTTGATATTGAAAAGATACAAGATTTTCTTTTTTCTTTTATTGTCATCTGGGAAATAAAGGCTGAAATTTATTTTTGATGGAAGCAGACACTCTCCTCCAGGAGGCGTCAGTAGGTTAAAGAATTAATTTGTCCTCTGAAGGGTGTCAAGGGCATCAATATTAACAAACAAAATGCTGCAGGCACTACCAACAGTGAAATTGTGTGAATTCAAGACTTATTTTTTTTTTAGGGAAGTTTGGTGAAATATAAGTTTGTATTGAGGAGGCTAAAGTATGTATTTCTCCCTAAAGTGAAGACTTTGAAAGAGAAAGTGCAGAAGCACTGAATTCATAGTTTTTTTTGGTGTATTTCAGACTAAATTCCTATTTTTTTTCAATTAAATGAATTATTTTGGTTACTCTCCCTTCTCTAGATCCTTTCAGTGTATCCCAGGAATATATCTCAGTAATTCGAGAAAAAAAAATCTCCCAAGTAAACACTGGGAGACAGGAGTTCTTCGCTGGTATTAAAAAACAAATCTATGAAAATTGATTAGATGGCTGATTAGAATTTTCTGAAATTGGTGGCAAGTACACAGTTTGTCTGATAAATAGTAGTGCACCCACACCATCTGAGGGCAATAGGCACAACAATAAGCTATTAGTTGATAGATTGCTGGTGGTTGTATTAAAGAGATTATTGTTGCTGTTAAAGATGGTTTTTATAAAATTGTCCTCTGTGTATATATAAATCCAACTAAAATTAAGTGTTTCAACAAGAAAAATAATCTCCATGTAACAACTTGATTAATTATATTTTGGTAAAGGGACAACAGAGTCAGAACAACATCTTTTAACCCTTCTCATCTCTACTTGTTTTTGACTACAACCAAAGGCACTGACAGGGTAGAAAGTTCAATCTAATTTTTATTTCCCGTTCTAATACTTTTTGCCAGTGGTAAATGTAAAAAAGATATAGGATTAAAAGGAAATACTAAATATGTGTTAATAATGTATCATCTAGTACATAAAACAGCATCTCAGAATAAGCATGTATTCAGCACTGTTTTTGAGATTTTGTTTTATTCTTTTTTAAATGTTATTTAGCACCTAAGGAATACCAAATAGTTTCTTTCATTCCTTTGTATCATCTTTATAACACAGATCAAGTCTATATATGACACTAGGAGGCAATGTGTTCAGATTTCCCAAACAAAAATTTTTTAAATTAGAAACTCCATTCATTCTGGCCACTATGAAAACGTCATTATGCAGCAATTTATCAGGTTTTTTTCAAAAAACAGAATGGCCAAATAATCAATGTTACAGCAGAATTCAGTAATAGGTACTGTGCACTTGACCTGTACATGCACAGCAATTTCATTTATAGAATTAAAAAATGGTTGAGTAGGAAGGAACCTTAAAGACCATCTAATTCCAACCTGCTATGGACATGGGCACCTTCCACAAGACCAGGTTACTCAGAGACCCATCCAACAGGGCCTTGAACATTTCCAGGGATATAACAGTCCCATACTGTAACAGCGCCATGGTGTCACAGCACCCTCAAAGGGAAGAATTTCTTCCTAATATCTAATATAAACCTACTGTCTTTCAGTTTAAAGCCATTCCCCCTTGTCCTATCACTATATGTTGTTATGAGATATGACATGCTTGTTGTGTCAGACATGGGATTTTTCTGCTTTTCCCAGGTGCAAAATATGATCCTTTGTAAGAATAATCTACAGATTTAGTCGACAGATTTAACATGTACTACTTTTAGAGACTTATGTTCTCAGCCCACATGGTATAGTGCAAGGTGCAACCACAATCTTTTGCATGATCTTTTAATTTATGGGCAGAAGAGAATGGTGGCATGTAAAGGTTAGTAAGTAATGTCATCAGCAGTGTGTTTGTAGTTTTGATACAGGGCCATTAAGAAATGAATCATAATGGCAAGTGATTTCATTTTAGTTTGTACTTAGTAACAGCTTACTTGCGCTAAACAAAACTTGAATATATGACCCTGCAGCATGAGCCCTTTTTTATTTTTTTGTCCATCCTAAAACCCATCCTGATCAGAAAAAGAAAACATTTTCTTCTTCATATTTTTGTTCCCATTGCAGAAATACTAAATGTCCATGTGTAAGATTTCCACAGTATAAACACACTAAATTACTTCTGAGTAAGAAACAATTACCCTTGGAGATTAACAAGATGTTTTACAGACCACAATTGCTGGGTGCTCCTTTCTGTAGGAAGACAGAAAGCATTGTAAAAAAAATACTAAATTATACTTCAGGTATAATGAACAATTTGTTTTGGGTGGTTGAAAATAAATGGCTGAGACTACTGTCATCTGTATCTATCTGAGGTGTGTCTGCTGCCTCAGCTAGTTACTGAAGTTCCCTTTTTTTGGCACTGGAGAGAGATATAACTTTGCAGTGATTCTTCTGACCTTTTTTTGATGCATGAGATGAATTGCACCCTTGGGGTGTCCATATGCTGTGAAATGAGCCCGATGTCACCAGGTAGGTAGATACACCTGCACTCTTGAGTGTCTGCCTCAGACATGTGAATTCCTCCTTTTGTAATAACTTAATTGCTGGTGCCCCTGTTTCTTAATCCACTAAGGGGTCTCAAGTGTCGCAACTGACCTGAGACTACCATAACAGATAGATTTGTCTGGAGATAAAGAGGAACAAGTCTTCTCCTATTTCCTTTTCATCATTCTTTAGTGTCAGATTTGCATGCTCGGTTTTTCCCCTTTGCTTTATTTTCCCTGGTGTCTTCAGAGGTAAAGGTTGTCCCTCCTGCTTTTGTTACCTGATTCCAAAATTTGAGTTGAAAATTTCAAAAATACATTTAGTAAATGATTCCTTGAAATTTCACTTCCTAAAGGTAAAGCTCTGGTCTCAGAGTGGGAAGATGTGGATTCGTATCCTTCAGGTTTTCTTTTGCCTGATGAGAATTTCAGCAAAGTGGAAGGAGATGTTTCCTTTTAGCTTGGTTCTGCAATAAATACAGCAGAAACAAAATAAAAAGCAGAAGCCCAGAGGCAAATAAGCTTAAATAATGGAATTTATCTGGATACAGATCTCAGAATTGGTGCTGAGATCTCTTCCAAATGGTCAGAGCCACTGACTTGAGTTATCCCAAGAAAGCTAGAGGTGGTAGAATAACTTTAAAAAAAGACACTTTTGTCTTCTAAAGAATTTGATTCTGATTTATTAATTATGTGGCTTAAAGAAGCTTAAGAATTGCCATATTTTCTTTTTGAATGAAATTTCTCTTTGTATAAATTCCTGGCATGCAACAATTAACAAAAGAAAGGAGGAAAAATACACTTTATTTTAAGGGGCTACAGCCTTATATAAAAATTTTTTGTTGAAAACTGGAATTTTCATATATTTAGATTTTTCATCCAAAAGGAGCTTTTTGGGATTTTACTCTTTACATACAGACTGGAATTTCCAATGTAAACATCTCTGACTACATCTATTCTTAAGATTTTGGAACATGGCTTTTGATGGTACCAAAGAGATCTGTCACTTCTGAAAGGTTCAGTCCTCATCTCTACAGGAAAAATCAGGAAAACTTACTCAAATTACACAACTATATGGATGTAAAGTGATTTAAAGTAAGCTAAATCATATACACATTGATTTCCGAATAATATGCATTTACATTGCTTCATTAAACCATTACAAATTAATTTGGAATTAATTTCCTGCAATCCCCCATGTAAACAAATTCTTACAGAAGAAGGCAATTGCTTCTCTTTGAGTTGTCATGTACCTTTAGCATGCAGTCATTTGTGACAGATTAAAAATCTTAAAAAGATACATGGACAAAAGGGGTGAAGATAAGACTTTTATCTGTCTGTGCTGTGCATAAAAGTACTACTCCAGCGTTTGCCACAGTTCAGTAAATACTTGTCAAGTCCTATGATTAGATAGCATAGCCATGGGTCACCTCTGCCCATGTTCTAATTTGTAAAGCATGCGAAGTGTAAGTGTTCAAAAAACAAATGGATGTGGCACTTGGTGCTAGGATTTAGTTGACATGATGGTGTTCAGACAGAGATTGGACTTGGTGATCTCGGGGGTCTTTTGCAGCCTTGATGATTCTATAATTCTGAAGGTTGTTTAAAAGGACTGGCCCAGAGTCTGTCCTACACAAAGTTGAGGGTGAGAGTGGTGAGGCACTGGAACAAGTTGTCCAAAGAAACTGCGAAAGTCCCATTCCTGGAAGTGTTCAAGACCAGGTTGGATGGGGCTTTGAGCAACCTGGTCTAAAGGAAGGTGTTTCTGCCTGTGGCAGTGGGTTCAGAACAAGATGACCTTTAAGGTCCCTTCTAATCCAAATCGTTCTGTGATTCAATGATTCCATGAACTGAATATAAGCCGTGGAAAACCCCGGGCTCTGCTGATGTACCTTTTTCCACTTCTTTGCCCAAAAGTAGTTAATAATATTAATTAATTTATTACTAATAACTACTATTAATTTATTAATGATGATTAAGTATTGGAGGGGACATTAGAAACAGCATTGCTTACTGTTGCACCTGGTAAAGTATAACAATACCTTTCACTTCCTTTGCTTCCCAGAACACACCTCTCCCAGAGGAAGGAAAGATACCATTGGCCTGTTCTTCTGAAAAGTTGTACCTCACAGACTCAGCATTTAACAGCTACTCAACATTTAACAAAAGTGGGGGTGCAAGGAGCATTTTGACTACTCATCTTGGGTTCTCTAAATGGAAGATGATTCTTCCGTGCCACCCTTTTTTCTTCTTGATGAAGGTAGAAGCAGTCTTGGTGTTTCTGAGGACAAGCAGCAAAAACCAGTTTCCCTCTTCTGTGTTATTTTTCCTTAGGCAAAGTGTGCAATTTTGACATAATAGGTAATTTAGTTTTCTCATTGCCAAGAATGAACACATCAATGGATTGCCTTTCTAGTGTTGCCTCTGCAAAGGTACACTTGTTAATTTGCAGCATCCCTGAGCAAAACAAGGTAGAGCATCATCAATAACATCTGGTAATGTTGGAGCTCCCTGTGCCTTTGGCACCTGCAACTGGAGCAAGTGCAAGTGCATATGGCAGTGTGTGATCACCGGTAAATATGGCTAACTAGTGAGTAGGGCCGTCATAAGTGGATGGGTGGGTGTGTGTTTAACTGGGAATGAAACAGCTGAGTGTGTTGGGACCTGGCACAGTTTGTCCAGAGGAGCTGTGGATGCCCCATCCCTGGAAGTATTCAAGGCCAAGAAGGATGGGCTCTGAGCAACCTGATCTAGTGTAAGGTGTCCCGTGGCAGAAGGGTTGGAACTAGATGATCTTTAAGGTCCCTTCCAACTCAAATCATTCTGTGATTCTATGATTTGATTTCGTGACTTGGCTACTGAGAGATCTAGGCCAACTGCTGAAGAGACTAGCATTTGACTGAGATTTCTGTGTGTGTGTTCCTAGAGGGGGCAAGTGGGAAACTGGTGACCCAGTGGCAGCTACTAGGTAGACAGACCACTTACTGAGTGGATCCACAATATATATATCTATACATAAAGATTTTTTCCAACTAATGGACTTTCCTTCTGTTGGAGAACAGAATAAAGCCATGCTGTTTGTATTCATGAATTTCCCTGAGTGTGCTGTTTTATGTGGTCAGGCATGTGCCTTTTGGGAACACATGCCCAGACTTGCTCCAGGCTGAACCTGGAGACATGAAGGTCCAGCTCCTCACCTTGGTCAGGCTTCCATTTCATCAGCCTCTGAGTACACACATAAATTTGAGTGAAATGAGCATCCAGAGTGAACTTTTTCCTTGTGTCTATGCTCCTCCCTTGTGTCAGATATGTAATTCTCAAAAGCAGAATGAGTCTACTGTATTTACTACGACTTTGACTAAAGCGGTGATGATGTTTTCTAGGATGTCTCTCCCTCCTATCAGATGTGTGCTTGCAGAGGTAGAACAGAGAGGGAATGTTAGACATTTTTCAAGCTTTCAGAAACTGCCTTGGATAACACATCCTGTTCTCCTTGCAGCATATATAAAGATTTTTTCTTTTTTAACCCTTCATTGGCTCTAATGAGTTCCAATTCTTTTGGCTCTGTTCTTCCCATATATCCTCCAAAGGACCTTTCTCATTCTCGATTGGCTCACATCTACAGCTCAGTATCCAACCTCCTTTATCCCTCTTCCAGACATGTAAGAGACAAGTTTGTCCCTACCAGAAAGCCTCTTTGGGTGACAGGAGCCCTCCAAAATCTTCCACAAAGCACTACCTTCTTGTAAATCAATACCCTATGAATCTCTTTACTTTTGAGCCTTCTGAGAAAGAAAAAACCCTCAAGAAATTGGCCATTCCTTATCAGACTGACTAAGACAGACAATGTTTTCTTGTGTTTTTTTTTGTTGTCCTGTCTCTTTGCATGAGGTTGTTTTCTTTTTCCTTACACTTTACATACAAGCTCTGAGAGACAGACACTGTCATTTTAATCTGTATTTTTCGGTGCTTAGCAGAATAGTTCATGACGAGGCCTCTAGGCATTACACTAATATAAACATCAGTAACGAAATAAATACAATGGTTATTCCTAAGACATGGCTTGAAAAAAACTACCTGATCATTTCACTTGTCTGGACCTTTATTCATTCAAGGTCAAAAAGGTAAAAGAGCAGAGCTTTCTCAGTAAAATCTCTCAACCTTTCCCAACCCAAGTAATTTTTGCAAGTTCCTTTTATTGTTACTTATAACATTACAGTTCCGCACAGTTAAAAAATATCGTAGAAGCTACAGTTATTATAGTTATTAACATTTTATGGCCTTGTTATTCATACCTTAAGCTCCTTAAAATGAAGTGGTGCATTTTAAGAGAACAGCGTGTATTTAATTGATTTCACTGTTAAAAGGTTGTCCTACTTCAGCAGTTTCCAGTCTTTTTCCTTGGGTTTTGCTTCTATTAATGAGGACAATATCAATTTTATCTCTTTAAGAGAAGGGATACGAAGCAGTTCAAATTTTCCTACTGTGCTGTATGTCTGTTCTTGGTTTAAACATTTATCCCTCTTTCACACTGAAACTCTGTGGTAAAATTTGCAGTGTTCTGAGCTACCTGTTCATGCACTTATCTACCTCTGTTTTGGAGTATAATGTCAGGGATTCATTGACAGTGTAATTGTTCTTGAATTATACACACTTCTTATGGTGTAAGTATGTATCCTTGGAGAGCTACCAGGAAGTTGCTGGTGTCCACAAGAGAAGCTTATCTCACTCAGTTTTAAAAAGCCTGTAGAGTAGATGCTCATACCTACAGTGATTTCTTTAGAATCTGCTTCCAATTGCCATAGAGAAACAGGGCTGCTCACTTCAACAACCTCAGGAATATAAGGTACCTTAAGATCAGTCTTCTTCTAGATATGCCATTTCCCCCTTTGTTATTTTGGGAATTCTAGAGTAAAATAGTTGAGGAGACAAGTCATGACCCCACTTAGGTCTTGGGTGCTGGCAGCTTCTTTGTATAACAAAATTTCTCTGTGTTGAAACCAAAATTGTAAATGTTTATCAAACATTTCCCTTGAATTTTATGCATCTTCTCTGCCAAGAGACAGGGACAACCTTACTCGAAGTGCTTATATAGATTCAAGTCCAGGGGTCTTTATTCACCACAGAGGATTGTAATCACTGGAACATTAAACTAAACCATTCTGGTCACTCAGGAGTACTGAATAGCAGCTTCCTTATCTTTTCTGACTGAAAGGACTTTAGACACCTGCATTTGGACAATGCAAGCTTATATTTCTATGAGATCAGGAAGGTCAAAACCAAAGAGAATGAAAAAAACCATAGGCAATTGAATTACAGAGCAGTGATAAAGTCAAAGAAGTATATGTTCACTTTATCTTTCCCAGACTGCATGAGTCATTACAATTTTAATACTTCAGTGTACTGGCAAAGACTGATGGAATAGGAAATGGCTACTCATATATTCATTGTCATAAAAGGGGGTGACGAGAAAGGAAAGCATCACAAATTTAAACCATTCTTCTCTACATCACATACCCATACATGTGGCACATTTCTGCTCCATTGGCAGCTTCTACTGAGGGCAGAGCCCGGAGCTGAATGTGGTATGGCTGCTGCCAAATGCACTGAAACCAACAGAGGTGTATTGTAACTTATGCAACACAGGGAGCATGTCAGGACAGTATCTAGAAAGTCATGTAACATCTGCCTGTATATTCCAGTTGATCTGAAATTGCTGATTATGCTCAAAGATTCAGAACACATGTAGATGTGGAAGGGGTATGATTTAGTGGTAGACTTGACACTGCTGGCTTAATAGTTGTACTTGATGATATTAAAGATCCTTTCCAATCTAATCAATTCTAGCATTCTATGATGCTAAATGCACCATTTTTGCAATGGATAATGGATTGTATTATTCATACAGTTGTATTTTTCAAGAAAGTTAAATAATTAAACATGATTTTACTACTTTTTCATTTTCCCTTAAAATAAAATGAAATTATTAACTTCAACAGGAATATTAGATATTTTCCTTGTTCTTCTTCAAGGGTGTTATGTGAGCACATGAGGATCAAAGAAGAGAGCTGCTAGGAAGAAAAGTGTCTGCCAAATACTGTTGAGCCGTGTATTAACATTATTCAAATTCCTTTTAAAGAACAGTCCTTCCCCCCACAGTTTCTTCTTGACAGGTGTCAGTTGATGAAGAGATGTGTGCGGGGGTGGGTGTTCTTATCTAAAAGGATTTTAAATAATGTTAGTGACATTATTTGAATCAAAATTACTGCCTAAGTAATGTTATAAGCAGTTTTGTCTTTTAAAGGGCATTCAATTATGTTACATTTCTTAGTAGCCCTACATTTCATACTCCCTTCCCCACCATGTGGGACTTGTGCATTTGCATTTTCCTGGAGTATAAGATGCCATAATGGAACATAATCAGTCACTGTTATTAAATTGAACATTTCACAAACATTGGTCTATGAAGAGACCAGTGAGCTTCAAGGGTTTGAAGTGCTGACTTGGTTTGCAGTGAATTTTCGTCAGTTCTGCAATTCTATAGTAGGGTCCTGAGATGGTAACTATGAGTGATTGGGTTTGTACTGTTCTTTAACAACAGCTGAGGAACACCAGTAGATTTCTAACAGAGAATTTTAAGTGAACTCAAGAATGCCATAGTTTTGCTCTGTGCCCCCTGTGAGTCTTTCTGATCTATTAAAAAAAAAATTAAATAGTAATTTTCAGCCTCTCGGAGTGAGTGGTCCTTTTCAAAGTAAAACTAACATTTTTTCCTTACACTTGCTCTAATATTAGAAATTATAAACTTGTGATGTATCCATTGAATTTATATGTGCATATCTTTTGAGATGTCAGTAAAGAGGCTGGCATAGTTTTACAGAGTGGCAGATGATACGTTTGAGCAGAAGTTTACATTTTAATAACTACTCAAAACTAGATGCTGTTGATAAACACAAGAATTGTGTATACTCAACACTTTACAAAAAAAAAAATAACACATGAAATGGGGAAACTAAGAATAAGATTTCTTTCAATTCTACGTCTGATTCTGCTGGTAGTTCATTATAGAGTAGATCATCATAGCAATGTTTAGCTCTTGTTTCCATAGTGTCTGTGAAGTGATGCAGCAGTGTTAGAGGTGCTTGGATGAAGACTCCAAAGTAAGATATCTTTCCTAATGAAAAAAAAAAAGAATACAAAAAAAAGATAAAAACTTGAAGGGCTGTGGAATTGGATTTTTTAGAAGTTATTCATGTATATAAAGGGGAAAAAAAGAGAAGTATTACATAGTCTTAAGTGGAAAGAGTATCAATAGAGTATAGGGTTGTTAGATAATACTTGCCAACTTATATGCAAAGCAGATAAGCATATAATTGTAATGGCTCATGACTAAAAACAGTTGTTTGCTGAACATTTGAGAAATGTTGGTATAAGTAGATGTTACTTAGAAAGCAAAGCAAAAGTTAATAAAATTCTTACTCAATAATAAAAATTCAGAGAAACACTGAAAACCTAAGATGCTACAAAAAATTTTCCTTGTAAAGTTTCATCTTCATATAAGTTGGATAACTGTAGTAAATTTCCTAGATATGTAGAAGAATCCTACAGCCCCTAAAGAAGGAATTCTATTCATTGTGCATTTCTTTGTTTTATATTGAATGAATCTGTGAAGAAACACAATCTATTAGTATGCTTTCTCTTCCATAAGCTGAATTTATTGGAGGCTTAGAGATGCTGTTTGATGTGATTATGTTATTTGTAGTATGCTGGTTGACTGCATAAACAAACCAAAAATTATTTCTACATGTCATGTATGATTTGGAGATTTCATTTTTAATACATCTGTAAATCTCATATAAATGTTCCTTAAGTTGATGTGATTTTCTATTAGATAAACAACCATCCAGGCAGGTAAATGTGGTATGAAGTGGCCAAAGAAGGAAGGCAGTAAACATAGCAATAAACAGAATTTGGAACTTTATATTTGAAAGAAGTAGATCTAATGCCTGCTTTTCTTCTTTTTCCCCACAAAAGTCCATAGTGGATAAGTTTTTCTAGATGACTGAGGAAGATGATCCCAGTGTCTTCTAAAATATAGAATTAATTTGCAGAATTTTACTTTCCCTTTTCATCCTCACTAATGACTATTTATGTAGTGTTCTATCTTTGTGAGGTTCTCTTCAAAAATTATGAAAAAGACATGATCTCTGTCTCAAACAAGAATAATAACAAAAGATGAAGGAAAGTGGGTGGGAGAAAGGTTTATAATAAGTAAAGGCAATTAGGAGGTAATTGCATATAAATTTCAGCATTTAAACTTAGAATGAGGACAGAGAGGAAAAGAAGAATAGCTTGAATTAAGTGTTAAAAAAGGCATTTGAAAGTGGGGAAAGTAACCCACAGCTCAGCAGAAAAGAGTGTAAAACAAAAATGTATATGAATAAAAGTGGAAGACTTGGGATTGTAAATTTCTAATACTCTGCACATCTTGGAAGGCCCCAAAATTGTAGAAGACTGGGTTAAAAGGTGGGACTTAGGTCCTTAAGTCCTTCCTTTATATTTTCCTCCACTCCATTGTTTATGTTTACATGTCTTGCTTTATATCTAGTTCCTGGAAATGCAAAAGATGGGCAGCAAGGCATGTTGAAGCTGTGAGTCTGTGATAATTCACACATTTTTGATCCCAGTAGACTCCAAAAAATACAAGGAAGGCAAATGAAAGCTGTCACACACAAGAGACTCACATGAACCTGTTCTCCACGTTGTCTTCCTGCAGAGAAAGTTGCTAGCAAGAGACGAAGCTAAAATATTTGGCTTTCATTCAGTGTAAATTTGGAAGAAAAGTTTAGGAATGTACAACAAAGAGAAATCTCTTTAGTCACTGCATCCAGTTCTCTGAACACTCTGTCTCACAAGATTCCTTTTCTGAATACCAGCTACATCCTGAAACTGGCTCAGAGGTTATTTCTCCCCTACTCTTCTGGATCTAGATTTGTTTTGGTATTTAAGTTTTCTTCATAGTTGCTAATTAAACCATAGTTATGGTCAGTTTAAGACTTTTGTACGTTGTGGTTCTAGTTCTTTTTCTTCTCCAACATTTTTCCATCCAGTGTATTTATAAAGAGCAATCATAAATTGGTCTCTTTCTTTGAGAAAAGTTTCTTATTTTCTAGACATTCCAAATAGACCTATTGTTCACCAGACTATGCACATGCTTCTACTCAAGTTTGTATTTGCATGTGAGGTCTTTTGAAGACTTTTTCTGTACCACAAACACTTTTTTACCATGGCAACATGTACCTTTCTGTAAGTATCATATTAGTCATCCTATCTTCTTGCTCTTTCAGCACCTAAGAATCTTTTCCTCACTTTTCCCCAGAAGAGTGCAGTTATGGTGACATGTGCATTTTTCATCTCTACATTGCACTGCTGTTTTTCATTGAATATATTGCTGAATGGAAGAAAATAATGTACAGTCTCAGCTGGTTACTGACCTCCCCCATGTATCAAGATGAGCCATAAACATATTTGTTGCTCCTTTGGCTGTTGGTGAACTCTTCTCATCAAAGCAATTCATACATCAGGCTGTAATACCGAAGAGATTCTCCTTCTAGGTGCCTCAGCAACTGCTGGAATAATTTCCAACTATTTAAGCATAAGGCATAGAACAGGCAGAAAAAAAAAAATCCTTGCCCTGGGGATGAAAGTGTTAATGACGTTTTCAGAAAACATCAGCACTGGATCAAACTAGTTTTTGACTGACGGCACCAAGACGTTTCCTGGCTCGATTAAAACTTTCCATAAGAAATAAAATTGAATTATTGACAACTATCTGCACATAAAAATTATCTGGAACAGAACTTTGCCCATCAATTAGTTGCTAAACACTCAGATAATCTAATGATGGTGACCTAGACTCTACCAATCACAGTATCTCTGTTTTTCAGATCAGTACATTTTATTTTAAGCAGAAAGAACGTAAGTATTATTGTAGTCCATGACATTTGCAATGATGTCCAAAATGGATATTTATTAAAATCAAAGTAAAGCTTCATTGGAGTCCAGTTGGTGTTTATTAAGCTCTTCCTTTAAAAAAAATTGCTTAGACCTTTTCTTGTGTTCAGCTGAAAATGAATGAAGATATATAGCCAAGCAGGAAGTAAAGGAAAAAGCAATTCAGAAATTCTCATTTTAAAATAGATATGTTTTTTAAAAGATTTTTTCCCTTTTTATTAAACCAAGGCATTTTCTGTAAACTGAGGTCTCAAGGGGTGATGCTGGAGGGAATTTTAGGGAATTTTAACAAAGTGATGTATATTTTCTTTGATTATACTTAACAAAAGATGAAAAAGTAAATAACTAACCGGCAATAATCATGTGAAACTCACTGACACAAAACAGCCCAGCTGAGCACTTAGTGGGATTCCCAAGGCCATGCATTGTATTGCAACATACAGTGGTGGAAGAGTCAACTAGTGTGCACAGATGTCTGCAAGAATGGGTTGTAAAAGTGGATCATGCTGCCTACAGCTCAATAAAGAAGTTGAAATATAAGGGCATGGTAAAAACAGTTTTTTCCTACCTCGCAGTGCAGGGACAACAAGGAGAGACCCACAGCCAGTGGGTCTCAGTGCATAAAGATGGGAATTAAGGGACTGCAGGTTCTGCTGTGGGTACACACAGGAGTACAGGCATCACATCTCCAACAGAAGGGGTGCGAAAATGAGGGAAACAGCTCTGAGAAGAGAGATGTGTGCTTGTAATGCCCCTGTCCTGGGAGAAATTGTGTGCACTAAACCCAGTGAAGTTGGTGGAGTCACCATCTGAAAAGGTGTTTAAAATATACTTGAGATGCATTGCTTAGGGACATGGCTTAGTGGTAGACTTGGAAATGCTGTGTTAATGGCTTGACTCAATAATCTTAAAGGTCTTTTCAACCTAAACAATTCTGTCATTCTATGATTCTATAACTCTGCGCCTGCATGGTGCATGTGGGTGTGATTGCAGCTTTTGGGAAATAGTTACAGGAGGATGCCTCAAAATGCGTAGGTGTTCATTAGCATTCTGCAATTGTCAAGTGTTGTGGTTTGTTTTATTCATGAATTGATCCTGACTGTATAGCTCACTGAGTGCAACATACTGATGTACCATTAAAGAATTGACATCCTCCTTGATACTAATTTGATTTAAACCATGTGAATTGAGCAGGGTTTTCTTTCCCTGCAACGCATAGGAAAGGAGGCATTGGATTTAAGGCACAATAATGAACTAATCTTGGGGCAGAAATCAAATCTAAAGGGAACACGTGGGACAGATGAAAAAATACAATTTTTTTTTTAATTATTGTTTATACTAAATGAACTGATTTTCACAGTAATAGTATATGACCAGGTGCTTCCAGACCCTTTCAACTAAACCAATACAGAAAATCTCTCAGAACAGGCTTTTCTAGGACGTTTCTAGATCAGCATCATAGAGACAATTCTCAGTTTCAAAGGGCTCAGGTAAATTTCTGCACTTCCTGTTTAGTAAATCACCCTGGCCTCCTAGATGGAGAAATTCAGACCAGATTCTGAATCAATATTCTGTTATTTAAAATTTGTCTCCAGATAAACTTCAGAAGCATATATTGAGTGAAGGATAATTAGTACAGATCAATAAAAAGATAGACACAGATAAATATAAACAGAAGCGTCTGCAAATATGCTTTTCTACACACACTGAGTTTGTTTTGAACTAATCCCATCTATTATTATTTTATTTTATTTTATCCTTTTTGTCAGAAAACTGTAACCACTAAATCTTGTGTGCTGGTCTCTATACCTCTTAGAGTACTTAAAAAAAGTAATCAAAGAAATACAGCATTGCACCGCCATGGTTCCTAAAACTCCTCAGAAACACAGTATTGAGGCACTTGGTTGTTCTCAGGAGAAAGTGAGCTTTTATTTAAAAAATATTAAAGAAGAGCTGAAGTAGCAGTAAATGAGGGGTGTCTCATATGTAAAACTTGGGTTACAAAATTATTCTCTGTGGTTGGGGCCACATTCAGGAATAAATCTTCACAAAAAATAAAACCAAGTGAGTCATTTAAAGTAAAGGAGAAGGAAGATATTTCACTGACACAGGGGAACTATGAATGCAGTGCTAGTATGAGTAATTTGGTAGCTACAACAGACGCCCAGGATCAGGATATCATCACACTGTATCACCTTAAAATGTTCAACTTCAGCATGCCTTGCCATGTCTAGCTGTAAGCAGTGATTCTCTGCATATTTGGAGGTTTCAGTCTAACCATTAACTTCTTAGAAGAAAGGCTCTTAATATTGAGCAATAAGCTCAAAAGTGGTAAAAATGATTTGACCTAACTTAAAAAAAAAATAAAAAACAACAGTTACGAAAAGTTCATATAATATTCTTGGCAAACTTCTTTTCTCCTTAAGTTGTTCATTCACCCCTTTAAGAGGATATATACGAGACATTCCTCACACTCCTGTCCTAGTAGTTATTTGTTTTTAAAAAGACCTAATCCTGCTCTTGCACAATGAGTTATTTCTCTTTTCGCTGAGTTACACCTGCTTTACTTCAGTGTGAATGAAAGAAGTTTTAAACTGCTTCTCAAGATACTACAGAGCCAATAACAAACTACTGCAATAGGGTGTACATCAGACAGACAGATGAGATATCAATCCACGATTCTCGCAGAGGAGGTTGCCATGGAATTACAGATATTTCCTAGATGTGAAAAATGCTATTTTGATGTCTCTTAAATTGGATAAGGAAATATTTATCTGTAAGTCTGGGATTTGCCTCATCAAGGCTTAGCTCTTTGAAGCTAAGCATGATTCAAATCCTATGGTCAGCAGGAAAACAGAGGCATCCCCAGACAGTCTGGTCATGCTCATTAGTGAATATTCAGGTTAGGATGTTTTTCTAAGTAGCTTCTCTCTACTGAGTGCATACAGAAGGAACCCCAGATCTACCTACTTACCTAATTTTACATGGTCCTGCTTTAAGTAAAATGGATTTCACATGTCACCTTATTTTAGGAAGGAACTAATTAGCCTTGTTGGTACTTAAGCTCTGAAGGCTGCAATGCAGCAAAATGGGTCTCAGATAATCTGTCTGAGGACAGAATCAAGTCATTAGTGACAAGGTGGGAACTCCAAGCTTAAACAACCTTAGTTACTGAAAAGCAACAGCACCTCAGGATTGGTACAGGATTGTAAGAGCTGCAACTCTACTGGACAAGATGTGACAAGATTTGGGTAAAGTGTTCTCTTACACTGTTCTGAATTTTTTTCCCATGATCAGACACCAAACAGTGTAATGGCAAACTAATATCCTTTTCAGTTTTAGGGCTAATATCCCCTTCAGTTTTAGGCTACGTTAATAACATTGTTCAACATCAAATATATTTTTAGCCAATTGGTTCAAATATGTTTTTAGCCAATTGGTTTAAATATAGCTTATCTGACAGGCAACTCAAGTTTGTTATAGAAGTAGTGGCTCAGGAGTGTGTAACCTCTGAGAGTGACTGCTGTAGTTCAGTTGCGGGGAAAAATATTTTACTACCTTTGATCAGACTAAAAATAAAGAAAAATCCAGGGAAGGTGACAGCCTTGTTCATCAAACGAAGACACAATCTTCAATTCAGTTAACGATGCCAAGTAATGGCATACAGAAGATCATTTCAGTGACACAGAAAGAAGAGAAAGAATACTTCTATTGTTAATTACAACAATTAAATTCTGATGGATAGAACATTTAATGGTACAAAATAATTACAGGAGAGTTGCCTAACTTAGTTATTTGACTATTCAAAAATTTGAGAGAGAAGCTTTTCTACTTTGCATGATGCACAACTCTATTCCCAGGGATTTCTAAGTGCCGTTAGAGAAGCTGCACAAATTGGCAATTTGGTTACCCTAAAGTTCTTGAGAAACAGGAACCTGAATCAGGGCCTCATGGATATCTAAAAACCCCATGAGAGGTCCTTTCTAGCTTCCCAATCACTTCAAGATGGGAAATACCCGATTCTAGTCGAAACTAGATGAACTTTAATATCTCTTCCAACCCAAACTATACGATTCTATGACCCTTTGAGACTCAGCAGTAAGAAAGGCTTAGGAAATTTTGCCAAGTTATGATTTAATACTGTAAAAAAGCAATCTGGCAGGGTTTTTCTGTAGGAATTCTTCTCATATGATAAGAAATTGGAGAGAAAGATAAATGGTCTCTCATCAATAAGCACAGTCACCTCAGCTAAAGAGAGACAAAATCTATAAAGTGCATTCTGCAGAAGAAATAATCATATTGTGTTTCTTTATCCAACTCTGAAGTTTTAGAAGGGTAAGCTTGACACTCTTTAAAAAAAAAAAAAAAAATCAAAGGAAACTAAGTAGCCTGAGTTTACATCAGGGAACAAAGTGAAACCTTTCCTGAACAAAAGATTATCAAATTACAGACCTGTCACTGCAGTTTCCTGCAAAGGGTCAGCACCTTCTCTTGTTCCTGACAGAGAAAGAAAGTGTGACAGGCTTGATCAATATTTCAGTTAGCAAAACAGCTGGCTAATAAGAGGATTTATGACAGACAAAGTTGTTTCAAAGCAATAGAATAAATGTTTTCTGAAAGATGTTTCCTTTTGTTTTGTTTTCCTTTTCTTGCCTGTTGAGTAGTTTTCATTAATCTGAATTTTCTTTCTTCAATCCTGAGATATGCATTTTCAAAAATAAATTTTCAAAGATGTGTAGAAAAAAACTAATCAGAAGGTCATGTAAATTAAAAGAAGAACATTTTTGGTTATCTTTCAATTGTAAAAGAACAACTATGTTGAATGGAAATCTTAACACATCACATGTCACGTTCACGTGATGAGCAATGAGAAGTGCACTGGGAACAAGAGCAGTGCAGACCTCGATGATATCCTAAGCTCTGCCTTTGAAAACTATTTCCCTTAACTGCTGCCCTCACCAGTGTTTGTTCAATCACAGCTGGATTTAGAGGACAACATCAGAGTTCCTGTCTATTCTGCCATGCACAAAGAATTCTGGAAAGGATTATATTGCAGATTTCTCCTTCTATACAGTCATAACATATAAAATACCATTAAACCTTTGCTTTTGCTGCTCTGTGGGCTCCTGTACTCTACAGCTTACCACATTTCAGAGTCTGTAGGGGTTCATATTGTGCTCCGAGCTTTGTCTAATGTTGCCATGTTTCCAAAAAACTATTATGTGGGAGAATGTTGCAAGCTTTGTTTTTTATTTTTCTATGGCAGTTTTGTGTGACACTTATTTATATATCTTATTATGTATTGTAGTCCCTAGTGATCATTTTTCATAGTGATCTAACTTGTCTGGTATTCTTCCCCTAAAGGCTCTGAACACAGTGGCTCTATATAATCTCAAGGCTTTAAAGCTGAGCTGTTCTGAAGTTGCATTCAGCAGCTAAAGTTTTCCACTTGAGCTATCATCTTTGTGTGCAGTGTCAGCTGCATCTGATACAACTCAACATTTTGTGTGTCAAAAGCTGCACTTCTGGAAAGAACCACGTCAAAAGACACCTCTTGGCAATGGAACGCATTGTTCTGGATGAACATGTCAGGTCTGTGCAGGTGGTTGAATGAACTTCCCTCCACCTCAGCTCCAACCAGCCAGATGTGAGCTACAACCTTTGCTTTGTCAGAGAATGTTGAAGCTGAATTACACTGATGTGACCAAAACCATGGTGTTTATACAGGAGATTGTTCCCATCTAAAAACATTTGTGTCCAAGTTTGCTACAAGTAGATGAAATGTTACCTTAACAAGTTCTCAACCCTAGAAACTTTCCAAGATGTCCGGCACATATTTGTTTATTTGTTGTTGTTGTTCTTCTTCTTTTCCTTTTTTTTTTTTTTTTTAAACACACATTAAAATGCTAAGCACCTCGTGACAAATTCATGCTGGGGAGAAGGAGAGCCAAGACGGAAGGGAAAACTGGAGTTTACATTTCAGTGGCTTCTATTTGTGTTTATGTTCCCACCCCCCATGGACTTAACTTAATGCCTTGAGAAACCTTTTATCAAGCCAGGAGAATGCTGGTCCCAGCAGGTTATGGTGGGGCTTACACTGTTTGATTCAGACTTTCATGCTGATTCAGATTACTTTCTATCACACATCAAAGAAACTTTCAAAATTTAGCATGTTCAAATTACTGCACTATTTCTGTGTGTCTGTTTATTACCATTAAACCCTCAAAGCCTCCAGTCTCAAGTAGGTGTTTCATTTTTTAACAGCCTTTATCATCCATGTATTCATGCATGAATCCATCCCTCCCTCCTTGTAGATTCTGAAGGCTATTTTTAACAAGGCTCCCTCTGAAGCTCATAGCCTTCAATGGTCCAAATGGACATGGCTTTCTACAAGGCAAATTCCACAGAGGATGCTAAGAACTTTTGATAATCGCTGGACTTCATATAGGTCAGGTGGAATCTCAATCTCTCCTTGAAAGACAAACTGCCTCAAAGGCTATTTATTCTGCTTTACTTTGGTTATAAAAAATTTGGGCAGCTGAAATAACCAAATATTTAAGTTCTTTGTGAATGTAATGAAGAGATACGGGCATCAGCATTGAGTAATTAATTCGTTTCAAGGATAGATATCTGAGATATGTAGAATGGATTGCCTGTGGAGGTGCTGCATGCTCTGTGCTGGCTGTAGACAATTACCTTAAATTACTAACTTTCATAAGGATAAAATTAGATGATGTGATGATAGAATGACCTTGCAGAGGAATGGCTCCCAGTACAGGCAATTTCAAAAGACTATGAACATTCTGTTGTACAAACAATGAGGTAGGAACCTCAGACATTGGTAATAACAGTGGTATTTACATACTTCACATTTTTTCAGACCACTAGAAAACACCTAACAGGTGTTGAGTTCTGGGGTTTTTGCCCTTTTGTTGTTGTTGTTGAGGGTGATTTAAAGCATATCAGGAGAAATAAACTAAATCCAACTGCTACCTCTCCAGGCCCAAATTATCTACATGTGTGCAGATTTTCATGTCTGAGACAAAGGAGTGTTAAAGTACTGTATGGGAAGACCTTGAGTCTGTCTGCTAGATGTTCTCCTTAGAAACAGTAGAACAGTGAGGTTTAGAAACAGAGGAATTTAAGCAACAACAACAACAACAAAATAAATTGACTGTAAGTCCCCTCCCTTCTCACTGTGCCCTCTGCTCCCTTTCTCCATGCTTATCATCAAACCATATCTGGCTTTGTGTCATGTAATGACTCAAATGAACTCCACAGAAGCCCTCTACAGGGCCATAAATGCCCCATTCTCTTTGTAGGAGAGAAGAAGATGGTAATGCCATTTCATGTTAAGATTATGGAGCACTAGCTGCACCCCAACTCATTTCAAAAGTCTGACCCTTTGTATTAACATTATTGACCTTTAGAATACTACTGTCCTAATCTCACTTGGCAACAGATGTTAATTTCTTATCTTTTCCTACCAATGATGATTGAATTCAAAGAAAATAATAGCAGTGTAAAATACCTGTATAATGGTTAAAAAAGCATCACAGTGTGACTAACTGTAAAACCTGTCTTGCCTATCCAAAACGCAGATTCAGAGATTCCAGGTAATCCTATCAATATGGAATTCCAAGAGAACTTAGGGGCAAACTTACTGTTTGTCCCAGAGCTACCTGAGCTATAAGCAAGCTAAAAGGAAAGAGTAAATGAATGAAAAGACAAAAACATCCTCACATAACCACAGGTACTAGGATTTTTCTGTAGTTGGGTAAAGTTTTCTTTGAAAGTTTTCCACACCAAGAAACTTGTGAAGTCCCTGGCTTCTCCTGGAAAAAAAACCAGCAGTAATGTAAAAGAATTCACTATATTTTGTTGGGTTTGATAGCCTCTAGTTCCTGGTCTCAATGTAAAGACACATATTTGGCTTTGTGATGAATTGAAATGATGTGAACTGCTTGGCATTTGATCTAAGACACAGTATGTGATGAATGCAGGGGTATCAAATAGTCTATGACAGATGTGAAGCCATCTGACAGGAAGAAAAAGATGTTCCATATCATAAAGGAAAGGACATTTCTGCATTATTTCTCTTTTTTTATGTTGTCATAGTTTAACTCCAGATGGAAACTATGTACCATGGAGCCGCTTTCTCTACCCCCAATCCTGGTAGGATGGGGAGGAAGAAAAAAAGATAAAATCCCTGAAGCCACTTTCTTTACCCCAAACTCCAGAGGAATGGGGAGGAGAATTGGAAAAAAAAGGTAAAATCCATGAGTTGAGATAAGAACAGTATAAAATTGAAATAAAAAATAATAGCACTAATAGTTGCAACATAATAATGAAACAAGAACATAATAATACAACAAATAGTGAGATAAACAAACAAACAAAAAACAAATCAAATCAAAACAAAACAAAAAAAAGAGAAAAATAAGACCCATGACAGACAGGTGAAGCACAATACTGTTGCTCACTGCCCACTGATCGATGTCTACCCCATCCCCAGCAGCAACTGGCCAACTCCCCCCAGTTTATATACTGAGCATGATGTTCTGCTGTTCGGAATACCCCTTTGGCCAATTCATTTCAGCTGTCCTGGCCATACTCCCTGCTGGTTTCTTGTGCAGCTATGCAAGTGAAACTGAATTTAGAGTTAGCACAACTAAAATATCAGTGTATTCTTAACATCATTCTCATACTAAATCCAAACCCCTCAGCATTTTAACAGCTACTTAAGAAGAAAATTAACTCTATCCCAGCTGAAATAAGAATATATGTTTTCATATCCCATCTTCAGAATCTCATGTTTCTCATCAGAAGTTTGATCAGGTAGCAGTGAGGGGTGTGTTTGCCTAATTTCAAAGTGGAAGAGTGGGTTTTATAAATGATTCCATAAACTGTAGTAGCCTCTCAGAGAAAACAAAAAAACCTGAAAATTTCCTAATAAAAATCAAAAGAGGCACTTTCAGCTGGTGTGCCATAGTAGAGAAACATTAACACTGCTTCTAATATTTAGTAGCTTAAGCACTACTCAAAGCACTGCAAGAATGTACACATCTATGAGGTTTATTTTCCAAGTTTAAACTTCAGATTTTCCTAACAGTTCATACAATGTGTTCCTATTTACTCTAAAAAATAATACAATGGAATGAATATTAAGAATATTAATAAAACCAGTCATATTTAAGATGAAAAAGTGCTTCCCCGGTTTTGGTCTTTTAAAGAGAATGCTTTTCTGTATTTACCTCAAATACAATATAATCACATAGCTTCAGTAGCTGCTGTCCAGAGCCCCCAGTGTTAGGTGAGACACAGACAAAAAGGCATGGTAAATACCTCAGCTTTTCAATGCTTTTATTTTTTTACCAATCTATAAAATGAAGCACCAGCAATTTCTTATCTTCGTAGCAGGATGCTGTGAGTAATAACTAACAAATGCCTGCAAGGTTCTAAGAACTTTAATCCTATTTACTGGAAAGGTCAAAACTCTTGTGCTTCCAAGAGGAAACAAAGATTTTAAAACGTGAGAAAACCCAGAGGTTGGTTTCAGTGCATCTATTAGACCTGAGGAGAGCCAGATATCCTTCCAAGCTCAGGGCAAAGAGTTGTAATGTGTGGTGGATAACCTGATATATCTCTATGTGAATTAAGATCATGTAGTTTTTCAAAACCATTTGTTATTCAAACGCATGCTTTATTGCAAGGCTATGCATTTCTGTATGTCTTTGCTCCAAGACAATTCAATAGAATAAGCTCAGATCTAAAGCTGCTTCTGCTCTCAGTGAGATTTACATTAATCCGTTGAGAAAGGTAGCCTGGTCTGTCAAAACACCTTAGAGAGCAAGTGGAATGAACATAGAAGTATGTGTATATATTAAGCAGCCCTCATTTATGCACATTATAAGCTTAATTTTTGTACTAAGTAATTTTAACTGGGACAACAGAAGAGGTCCAAGAAGGTCATGTGATAGTGCATTGCAGTTCTGGGACAGAGACCAATCCTCTTGTGTGACCCCTTGTGATGACAAATTAACGGAAGAGAGGCTTGTCATGAAGGTAGAAAGTACAAATAACTCACTACCTGACAGTCAGAAGTTTAATAACAATGAGGTTTAATAACAATTTCTGTTGATCGAGAAATTCTGAATTAAGGAAGTGTTCCAGAGCATACAACCTTTGCTCATACACTCAAACCAAAGAAAATCTCCCCAGGTTAAATTTCTAGTTTATTTAATTTGCTCAAACTACATAGGAGCTATATGCAAGCTAATGCATTAATTAGCTTGCATAACTCTTACTTACAAAGTAATATTTAATCTGAGCTGCCTGAAAACACATTGTTAAGATGGCAGACTGCATTACTTCTTAGACATTCAGAACAGTTGTGGTATACTGTCATCTCATCGCTTTGTTTTATCTAAACTTATGTAGAGCTCCTTGGAAATGAAGAGTAAAAAACTCAGTCTGAAAGCAGTGTATTATTGTACATTGTTGTCATATTACATTGTGTCATTTCTTTTGATATTAAGAGTTGTCACATCATATTAATGTTGTAGGTCAAGGAAATGGTAATGTGGTGGGACACACCAGATACAGATAGCAGGAGCTAAATCAGAATTCATTTGCATGTTCTCATCGACTTCATTAGCTGGTTGGTATTTCAACACGATCACAGTAGTTTTCAGAAAAATAGAATATTTTGTCTTAGTATATGTAATTTAAATAGCAGTACTAAGAAGTTTACGACCAAAGGGAGATTTAGGTTGCATATTGAAAAAGATATTAGTTTCAGGTCTGTATATAAGTACATTTTTGAATCTAATGCTGCAAGAAATTTTTTTAAAAATATTAGGTTTTGATATAGTAATATTAGGTTTTAATACAGTTTTAAAACAGTAGGTCTTTATGTGTCCATCCCAGAACCAATATTTCTGATACAAAGACCAAAATATCTTAAACGTCTCAGTTCCCTTCTATGTCTTTAATACTGAAGATAATCTTATGTCCAGAGAGGTTAAATCAATTCTCAGCTCTGAGTTGACACTCAAGAACAATAAGATTCTTGAAACACTTCAGTATGTGCTTAACTTGCAAAGAAAATAGGAGAGCTAAGGTACCTTTCAAAGATAAAACTGCATATAACTTGCAGTTTTAGATATATGAGTCATCAGTAGAAATAAAATTGTTTAAAAAAGGACCTAATACATATAACTAACATGGAAAAAACCCAGTATACACTACTCTTTTTTGACTGCTAGTCTCAGAACGAAAAGCATTAACGGGTCCTGCATATCTGCTTACTTTTCTGGTTTCCAAAAGGATAGGAATTTAGTGAATCTAGGACATTTCACCCTTACCATGCACTTTGAGCCATGCTCAACTGAGGATTTGATAGAGTGACTCTACAATGTCTGAACAGTGAATACAATACTTTTGGGATCAGCCAGGCCAATGTACATGTGACATAATGTCACCATTTCCTTTCAGAGATTTCTGAAGCAAACAATATCCAGCAGCAAAGAATAATTGACAATCAGATCTTCTGATAAACTTGATGGAAATCAGAAAAGACATTAAGGATACAAAAAGGAGCTATAGATGTTTCACACAGATGGGGAAAATGTTAGATATGATCTTATTTATATAAGTTTTTAGCTATAATTGACATTTTAGGATGAGGTTACAGAATCAGATTTAGGTTTCTTTAAGCACTGAGTCTGTAGATTTTCTTCTTACTAAACTAAAACTATTTGATGTTTATCCAAATTACAGTTTCAAATTTAATGCTGAATGATACAGCAATGCATACAACCTTATACATATAAAACATCTGACAGTGTAAAGTCATATCCTTGATTCAGTTCTGTAACTGACCATTAAATAAACAATAAGAGTAACAGGAGAATAGTACAACAGTTATAAAAACATTTTGGTTTTTTTTCTAATTTTTAATGTAATTTTAAAGATAGTTTAAGTATGGGTCCTGTGGAAGGTTACTTCAGATGCATAGGATATTTGGTTGTTAAATGCAGAAATTAATCATTCCCCTATTTTAATTTTTTTTCCCAAATATGTTCTTCTATGACAAAGACAAAATAATTATTTTTTTACACTGAAATAAAAAAAATCTGTGAAAACCAGTTTCTGTCTGAAATTTTGTTTAGCCACTGCATAGTCTGATATTATGACTTAGACCTGAGACACTGTGAAAATTTAAGCATGTCATGAGCTGAATTTACCTTGGCCACGACCTCTGCAACCTGGGGAATATTAACAATGTTAAGCTTCATTGGATCTCTTTCCAATACCTTCTAGTTCTGGGCAGCTTCTTTACTCTCACACACAGTGGTATTGATAACATATCCCAGCATGATAAAATTGTGCCCTCCTTAATGATATGCCCTATATGATAGGGATTCTGGCTCTAGGGCTTTGCATTCCTCATTGACTAAGATTCAGTTTGAGCAGGAATGAAATAGACTTCCCATTTGGCTTCAGCTGGCCAAAACAGACCCCTGAAATTCAAACTTTTGGCATTAATTCCTTCTACCTCAGAAAAACAGTGAATCAAGGTGGCCCTTTTTGCCTACATATTACTGGGAAAAAAAAAATCTGAATAAATGCAGCTATTGCTTGTTCTAGATATAATGTTATTTCCATTCAGTTTAGCCAACTCTTCAGTGAGTTTTTGTGCCTCCCTGCCTCAGCTCTGTATTGCAAGTCTACAATGGAGGAGAGAGAGAGTGATCAAGGCAGAGGTGAGGTGTGCTTCTCCCATGTTCCATGTCTACATGCCTTTTGAATACCTCCAGGTGTGGCGACTCCACCACTCCCTAAACAGCCTGCTCTAGCGCTTGACAAGTCTTTCAGGGAAGACATTTTCCTTAATAATCATTCTATATTTACAATGTGTGTAAATATGACCTCAGGTGTATTTTGATGGTACTTTTTGATTTCCATAGGATTCCAACAGAAATTAAAGGGGTTTTCTATCCTATTGGAAACCACAGTTTTGCAAAACACCGAGGCGCTAAAATATCAGTTCCACTGATGTGGGTGCTTAGGCACATTTCTGAGTCACATCTGAGGGGGATCAGGTACAACAGCTGTGCTGAGGTGCCCAAAGCAAGATTCTTTTCCATATTGTTTCAAGTGTCAGCAAAATGATTGACATGAGGGTTTATCATCTGTCTTGAGCAAGTTCATCAGTGACTAACAGTCCTCTTGATAATCACTGAAATACCACACCAAAACAACTTAGCTATTAATTTGTCAGATCTGAGTGTTCCTCTGAGTCATAAGGAAAATTCATTTTATTTAAATGTCAATTAATAAAACAAGGAAATGGGAAAAGAGATATAAGCTTGGTAAAATACCCCATTAGTGTATTTATATAACTGCAAATAGACATTTTTCCCCTTCTGTTGTTTTAATTTGTTATATTACGAGGCTTCTTTAGTAAACAAGTTTATATTTTAAAAAAACCTCCCACAACAAAACCAAAACCACCAAACAAAACATCTCTTGTGGAAATATTTTTTTCCTT
>NW_020955478.1:523783-525385 GCF_003031625.1 Empidonax traillii
ATGTAGTGGAAGGAAGAACCAACAGCATCATATTTGAACAATACAAATTTAAATAAAAAATTAGTTTTCAAAGCTGATACGCCAAATATTCACAAAAATAGTACTAAATTACAACTGAAAATCTATATGCAGACAATGAACTGCAAATGTGTCCACAATAACTCACTTATACTCAGTTTCTTATTATCTGTAGGCATGAGCCTGTTTGCCCATAAATAATTGAATATAGGTCAAATTTATTGCAGCAGGACTGTGACTATGCTGAGAGATTTAATTCTTGCTGGGATCTGCTGCCTTGTGCATACATCTGAGCTTCGTAAAGACTGCCAATGCAATACTTTAGCTTGAGAGGGTGAGTTCAAACACCTGCAACTAGGATACATTTGGGAGTAGAGGACTGCAAAGAGTTTGACTAGTGAAAATAGCTACTAAATTCTCCTCTTTAGCTTCCCAAACAAGCCCAAGTAGTAACTAATTCTTGAAAATGTATCTGGATGAAATAAGCCCTTTTGCTGCTTCAAGAGCACAGGAATCATAAAGCTGCTTGAAAATACTAGTCCATCTCAAGAAGGTGGACTAAAATACACTTTGTTGTGTTGTCAGAGGCTTTTCAGTAGAGTTGTTTAAAATGTGGGATGAATAAGATCAGAGGCACATGGAAGATACTTTAAATCATTTGAGTAGGTGCTTCTCTATGATTTGTGCTAGTTATATGAACCTCACTGTTTCCCTGCTATCTTGGCCTTACAGACTCTTTTGTCTCTACCTTTTGTCCCTCAGAGTGTAAGACAGAAGGAGATGTATTTCCAGAGGATGGGGCCGCAACAGAAGCTGTGTATGTGGAGCATGGCAGAAACACAATGACACATTAAACTTTCTTATTGTGTTTGTTCCTCCCTCTCACCATCTCTGAACTCTGATACTCTGATACTCACATACAAGCCTGCTGAGCAGGGATCAAAGGAAGAAAATTGCTGCTAAGAGTGAGACATGAGAAAATTATACATGCATAGAAATGTAATAATTTTGAATGTTTGTTTGTGGGTTGTTGTTTTTTAATATTGAGGGTATTTATGTCTATATTAGAAATCTATATTAGAGATGCTTATAAAATGCATTAACAGTAACTGTCCACACTACCTTTTTGGAAACATGTGACTTGATGTTAATGGCTCAAGTTTGCTAACAATTTACAGGCAAACACTTACCACTCTAATTCATCACTTACTCATTTGCTCTTCATATTTCTAATTTTATGTATATCCCTTTCTGAGATCCAGAAATTACTAACTCCATCACCCATGCTGCTTTTCCTACTTAAAGATGTAAATGTGTCCCAATTGTACCAGATATTTAGCATATGCTTAAATTTAAGCATATGAATACTCCCACTGAGGCAAATGGGACTGCATGATTAGAGTTAGGCTCACACTTAACTTGCTCATTCAAAGCTGAAAGAAATCACATACATGTCTTCCTGAATCCTGCACAGCCCAACGTTACCCCAGGACTTTGTTTTGGTTTGTGAGTTACTGGTATGTTGTTTTGTAAATCCTCCACTGAGTATCATCCTGTCAGGTTCTCTTTTCTCACGTTTTGCTG
>NW_020955478.1:525544-530887 GCF_003031625.1 Empidonax traillii
GGCTCACACTTAACTTGCTCATTCAAAGCTGAAAGAAATCACATACATGTCTTCCTGAATCCTGCACAGCCCAACGTTACCCCAGGACTTTGTTTTGGTTTGTGAGTTACTGGTATGTTGTTTTGTAAATCCTCCACTGAGTATCATCCTGTCAGGTTCTCTTTTCTCACGTTTTGCTGAGGTGTCAAACATATCGTATACCTGCTTGCAAGTGTTTTTTCCTAATGAAGCTCTGAGTGAATAATCACACCCAGAGAGCATAGCCCTGCACGCAGCTGCATAAGCATGACATTAGCTGGTGCTGTCCTCAAAGTGCAGTTGTTGTGTGGGTTTTACACAGTGAAAGGCAATCTATCAAAACTGTTTTTCTCTGCTTTTCATACTTTTAACAACCAGTGGATGCTCTGAATGATGGTTTTAGGAATAGTGAGGTTAGGAGTGTAGTCTATGTGTATCTTAATGTCCATAAAATCATGGAATCATAGAAGGTACGTACTGGAAAAGACCTCACAGATCATCTAGTTCCAATGCTCCTGCCACGGGCAAGGATACCTTCCACTAGACCAGGTTGCTCAGAGCCCCATCCAAACTGGCCTTGAACATTTCCAGGGTGGGGCACCCACATCTTCTCTGGGCAACATGTTCCAGTGCCTCAGCACCTGCACACTAAGGCTTTTTTCCTAATATGCAATCTAAACCTCTTTCACTTTGAAGCTGTTTCCCCTTGTCCTGTCACTACATGCCCTTGTCTGTTCTGCACACAAACACCCCTGAAGCCTTGAAAACTGCAGTCAGACAGCACAGTCCTTATTTAGGGAAACTTGACCACAAAATGCTCTCTAATTCCTGAGGGACCTTAATTTTCCTTTAGGAAACCTGGCTGTTAAGAGACCCAGAGAGAAAGAATTCTCCTATTACCCTGAATGTTTGTTCTCTGAGGATCAAAGAGTTTATACACCATCTTGCACAACCTTCATAATACAGAAAGATTTCTATAAAAGTTGGGCATTTAAAAATAATTTTAAATTTTAAAATAAAAAATATAATCTGAACATTTGAAAGACTGTTTGTCTAACTCCTTTGTTTTCTCCTTTATACTTTTTAAATCTATTCTCTTTACACTTTTTGGTGTAGGGAATTCTCTTTTATGTTGTTTTTATATGGGACAGATAATAGGTGCTCTCTTCTAAATGGGAGCCCTCTCTTCCATATATGTGGGTCTTCTTACCACAAACTGAAAAAAATTACAGTTGTGAATGCTTTTTATTTTTTTTTTACAGCTTTTCACATGTGCTTCTAGAGTGCTATGAACAAACAATTCTTGCTATAATATTCACAAAATTATACTTCTTAATACACTGGTCTGTTTTAAAAAGTCTCTGTAATTTTTTTTTTCCTTAGAGATGCTGAATCTGCTGCTTTTATCAATGTCTTGATCTCTAAAAGTATTCATCGAAAAAAAGGAGACATTTTGGAGGTAATGATAAGGAGGAAGGATGATCAGATAATATATTCATGTCTGAAAGCATCAGTTCTTGTTTTACTTCTACAGATAATCTTTTATACAAAATAGAATTTCAGCAGTTTTGTGTTTTCTTTACAGTTGTTTTCTAAAGAATACTAGCAAAGTAACAAAAATATCATTTTTCAAACTACTCCATATATTGAGTGGGAATGAACACCAAACAGAAAAAGGACCACTTTTTGCTCATTGGAAAATGACTGTTAAGGCAGATTTTTTGAAAGGGAAATCTTAATTGGAATAGTAGTTAACAATCCCTAGAAACTCTGTGTTCTGGTTTTGGGCAGGACAGGGTTAAATTTGCAGCATCCAGGAGGGGCATGCCTGGGTCTTTGGTCTTATTCAATACCATCTTGGGCTATGTTCAGGGGAACAGGGATTCTTCAGGGTTTTCTAGGGTTTGTCAGGGTGTGTGCAATCGGGTAGCATGGATTCCACATGGATTCCACATGGTTTGCCTCTCTTGTACCCTCTGTTTTTCGTATTGTTGTTTTTAATGTTAATTTTCTTATTTCACTGCTGTTTCTAGCAAATTGTTCTTAGCTCAACCCACGACCTTCTTTTTGTGCCTCCAATTCTTCTGTCCGTGCTGCCACAGGGAAAGGGGAGGAGTGAGAGATAGCATGTGATCTGAGGTGTTTCAGTGGGAACACTAAATTGAGGAATACCATTCCTAAACCAAAACACTCCACACTGAGATACCACAGCCCAAAGACATCCAGACAGGCAGAGAAAGAGGATAAATGTAGGAAACAAGACATGGTTGAGGAAAAACTCATTTTTACAACTGTTATAACCACTGAGGGGTTTACACTTAGAAAGTACGGATTTCATGAAGTCAGGGGTGTCAAAAATATTTGAGGTTGACATTTTTGAAAGTCAAATCACTAATTTTCAGCACACTTTAGTCTAAAAATCAATCTTTCCTCCACTTAATCAATTGACCACGTTTCATTTTAAGTATGTACAGATGGACACAATTCAAAGTCACAGTAAGACAAACTGTGTAATAGTAATATGTTCAATATCTGCATAAATGCCTATCTGATGCATGAAAACATCACCTAGTGAGTTGTCCGCAGGTTCAAATGTCTGCAGAAAGGCATAAATGTAAGTGTCAATATTATTGCTTTTTTACTTAGGTATATACAAAGTGATCATTCATTAGAACAACAGAGATTATTTCTCCTTCCTTTAACACATATATTCTCTGAAAACCCTCTGCTTAGCTGGTGAAGAATTCAGGGTCTGTATTTGTTGCTCGAGATAGCCATTTATTTACAGCAAATGGATTCTGGGAAAATACCTTATTAGGCTTTAGCTATTGGCTACAGCTTACTTGGAGAAATAAGACTTTGGGTTTTTTCGAGTACTTCGCCTACCGTAAACAACTCTCAGATCTGTAGATAAAAGCTGTTATCTTAGGACACTTGATTTACAGAGCTATTAGAAGTGTTTCTGCATTTAGCAAGAGGTCCTCTCGCAGCACAAGAACCTGTTTCACCTGCCTAACATCAATCAGAGGGAGCTAATCATGATCATAATGCCAGTGTAAGGATACAGAGGACGGCGGTGTGGTCAAGCCCTGGGAAGCTGATGGGTTCATGATCATCACTCTTTATTCTCCCACTCCTGTCAATGAAACTAATGTTTTAGTGAAGTACATTCCCTTTTAAATAATAGGTGCTAAAAGTGGAGATGAACTACAGTGGAATGATGATTAGCAGCTTACCACTCATTCACACAGTACATGATTCCTATTCTTCCTCCTCAGATGAGGAATTTACAGCATCTGATTGATCCACAGGTTAAGGCTTGCAGCTGGGACAGGCACAGCCCACCCACTGAAGTCAGTAAGAGTCTAACATATCACGTTTGCAGGAACAAGACTTATAAATCTGCTTTTATAAGTGTTCCTTACTTGATTGTGTTCTCATACACAATTGGCCACAGCTTTAAAATAAACAGGCAGGTAAAGGCAGGAAACTCCTGTCATAGCCACTAAAATAAATTCTTTAACTCGCTAACAAAACTCCTTATTAATTAATGGTTTCTTATTCCAATTCTGTGTGTCGTTTTATCCCTTGGCAGTAGATAATTAGCCCAGTTAAAAGCCGAATTGAACAGTTCTGTCCTGTGCTTTCCTGTTCAGATGCAATTGAACTCTAGCAGTCATGGGAACATGCAATGAAATATATTCCACAAGTGAGAGATCTACACCCCAAAATATCTGCCTACTCAGCTCCAGGAATGACTGAACACAGAGTAAAATTTTGGAGAATATTGTAATCAAAAGACAGACTCTAAAATCTTTCAGAAAATGTCAGAATATGTGCAAGAGAAGAAAAGATTTTTGATGTGAAAAATAGGTGGCTTTCCAATGCGCTGATTATGGTTTTCCCTGTCTGCACATTTCTGTTTGCATTGCATGTATAATAAGTGGTCAAATATTTACTAAAGATGAACTGCAAGTGGAATCATTGTGATAAACACCCATGCAAATGTATTTGTGGCTGAATAGATTGTGCCTTTTTGCTCTCAACCACTAAAGCAAAACTGTAACTGATTTAATAAATCTCTGCTAGGCATCTAGCTGGAATTTAACACAGTGAACACAGGATATTTGAGGCTTGCCTTTGTACACAGAGAAGAAAAAACCCCAAATATATGTGAAAAAAAAAGTAAGTAAACCCATTTATTTGAAGAAACTATTATTTGAATGGAAAGAGAAGATAAATTTGTCAGATAAAATATTTATTAAGACTTTTTAAAAGTGTTATTTTTCAGCCTGACCAAAGCAGATCATAACTGAACTGTGTACAACTGAGATATAATGAAATGGCTTTCCTCAGATATCCAAAACTTATACAAAGTTATTTAATATTTTATAGTCCCAGTATGACATTTCGTGAGATCAGTCTGACAGCCTTTGACAAAGACTGCAAGAACAAACACAGACCAAAGACAAAAATGCACTAAAGAAATGAAACATGAAAAAAAAAAAAATACACATAAAAATAGTGTAGTTTTCCTATCAATTGATTTTGTTTGAATACACAGAAAACAAGATAAATATTTAGATGACGATGTCAGCCAATGATAATCACATTTCAAAGAGGGTAGTCTCTGATTTTAACAAAGATTAGAATAATTTTGTGCATAATTTAAATCAGATCATTCCCTGACAGTAGAAGCAAACCACCAAAAAGAAAATTCTTATTTTATTTCAATTGAATTTCATAACATGTGTTTCAAAATAAAAAAATGAAATAAAATAAAACAAAATTAAATAATAAAATAAAATAGAATGAAAAATAAAATAAAATTTTAAAAATGCTGTTTTTTCAGTAACATGATTCTTTATAGCTCTGGGGTGAGTGTCTCATACTATCCTACTGGCTAGACATCATGAAGAATTTCTCAGTGCATACTGATGAACTCTGATTCAGGTGTGATCAAAACTCAGCTGCTTCTGTGGAACTGTGGATTCTTAAGAAGATTTTAAAAAATAATTTTTTATATATTCTTATGAAAGAGATTCCAATGAAAAAATAACTGAAACCACCATGTGTGTTATATTCAGCTTTAATAAGGGAGAACATCGGTATTCTACTAATAGATAAAATGTCACTAGAAAGTTCACCTTTCTTCATAATACTGTAATTAGTATTTCATATACTGTAATTTTACTCTTGATGAGATAAGCACTTTCTGATGAAATTTCAATATCTATATTGTTTGTGCTGGCAAAAAAGCAATTTAAAATGACGAATTTTTAATATTTAAACCTTTTGATATAGCGACATGAATATCAAATATTT
>NW_020955478.1:530908-536157 GCF_003031625.1 Empidonax traillii
ACCAACTCCGCCTTCTTCCCAACTCCTCCCCCGTCGTTGCCAGGAGACTAATTTTTCGGTCGTTAAGAGCCAGGCCGACTCCTTTGTTCACTTGATGGTTCTTGAATAGCATTCATGCAGGGGGGGGGGGAGGGGGAAAAAAGGGGAAAGGGAAAGAAAAATTCCTTTCTAAAATCAGAACTATGACAATGACATTAGCTGGTGCTGTCCTCAAAGTGCAGTTGTTGTGTGGGTTTTACACAGTGAAAGGCAATCTATCAAAACTGTTTTTCTCTGCTTTTCATACTTTCAACAATCAGTGGATGCTTTGAATGATGGTTTTAGGAATAGTGAGGTTAGGGGTGTAGTCTATGTGTATCTTAATGTCCATAAAATCATGGAATCATAGAAGGTATGTACTGGAAAAGACCTTACAGATCATCTAGTTCCAATGCCCCTGCCACGGGCAAGGATACCTTCCACTAGACCAGGTTGCTCAGAGCCCCATCCAAACTGGCCTTGAACATTTCCAGGGTGGGGCACCCACATCTTCTCTGGGCAACATGTTCCAGTGCCTCAGCACCTGCACACTAAGGCTTTTTTCCTAATATGCAATCTAAACCTCTTTCACTTTGAAGCTGTTCCCCCTTGTCCTGTCACTACATGCCCTTGTCTGTTCTGCACACAAACACCCCTGAAGCCTTGAAAACTGCAGTCAGACAGCACAGTCCTTATTTAGGGAAACTTGACCACAAAATGCTCTCTAATTCCTGAGAGACCTTAATTTTCCTTTAGGAAACCTGGCTGTTAAGAGACCCAGAGAGAAAGAATTCTCCTATTACCCTGAATGTTTGTTCTCTGAGGATCAAAGAGTTTATACACCATCTTGCACAACCTTCATAATACAGAAAGATTTCTATAAAAGTTGGGCATTTAAAAATAATTTTAAATTTTAAAATAAAAAATATAATCTGAACATTTGAAAGACTGTTCGTCTAACTCCTCTGTTTTCTCCTTTATACTTTTTAAATCTATTCTCTTTACACTTTTTGGTGTAGGGAATTCTCTTTTATGCTGTTTTTATATGGGACAGATAATAGGTGCTCTCTTCTAAATGGGAGCCCTCTCTTCCATATATGTGGGTCTTCTTACCACAAACTGAAAAAAATTACAATTGTGAATGCTTTTTATTTTTTTTTTTTACAGCTTTTCACATGTGCTTCTAGAGTGCTATGAACAAACAATTCTTGCTATAATATTCACAAAATTATACTTCTTAATATACTGGTCTGTTTTAAAAAGTCTCTGTAATTTTTTTTTTTCCTTAGAGATGCTGAATCTGCTGCTTTTATCAATGTCTTGATCTCTAAAAGTATTCATCGAAAAAAAGGAGACATTTTGGAGGTAATGATGAGGAAGGATGATCAGATATATTCATGTCTGAAAGCATCAGTTCTTGTTTTACTTCTACAGATAATCTTTTATACAAAATAGAATTTCAGCAGTTTTATGTTTTCTTTACAGTTGTTTTCTAAAGAATACTAGCAAAGTAACAAAAATATCATTTTTCAAACTACTCCATATATTGAGTGGGAATGAACACCAAACAGAAAAAGGACCACTTTTTGCTCATTGGAAAATGACTGTTAAGGCAGATTTTTTGAAAGGAAAATCTTAATTGGAATAGTAGTTAACAATCCCTAGAAACTCTGTGTTCTGGTTTTGGGCAGGACAGGGTTAAATTTGCAGCATCCAGGAGGGGCATGCCCGGGTCTCTGGTCTTATTCAATACCATCTTGGGCTATGTTCAGGGGAACGGGGATTCTTCAGGGTTTTCTAGAGTTTGTCAGGGCATGTGCAGTCGGGTAGCATGGATTCCACATGGTGGTCAATCACGTGTCAATCGTTTGCCTCTCTTGTACCCTCTGTTTTTCGTATTGTTGTTTTTAATGTTAATTTTCTTATTTTACTGCTGTTTCTAGGAAATTGTTCTTAGCTCAACCCACGACCTTCTTTTTGTGCCTCCAATTCTTCTGTCCGTGCTGCCACAGGGGAAGGGGAGGAGTGAGAGATAGCATGTGATCTGAGGTGTTTCAGTGGGAACACTAAATTGAGGAATACCATTCCTAAACCAAAACACTCCACACTGAGATACCACAGCCCAAAGACATCCAGACAGGCAGAGAAAGAGGATAAATGTAGGAAACAAGACATGGTTGAGAAAAAATTCATTTTTACAACTGTTATAACCACTGAGGGGTTTACACTTAGAAAGTACGGATTTCATGAAGTCAGAGGTGTCAAAAATATTTGAGGTTGACATTTTTGAAAGTCAAATCACTAATTTTCAGCACACTTTAGTCTAAAAATCAATCTTTCCTCCACTTAATCAATTGACCACGTTTCATTTTAAGTATGTACAGATGGACACAATTCAAAGTCACAGTAAGACAAACTGTGTAATAGTAATATGTTCAATATCTGCATAAATGCCTATCTGATGCATGAAAACATCACCTAGTGAGTTGTCCACAGGTTCAAATGTCTGCAGAAAGGCATAAATGTAAGTGTCAATATTATTGCTTTTTTACTTAGGTATATACAAAGTGATCATTCATTAGAACAACAGAGATTATTTCTCCTTCCTTTAACACATATATTCTCTGAAAACCCTCTGCTTAGCTGGTGAAGAATTCAGGGTCTGTATTTGTTGCTCGAGATAGCCATTTATTTACAGCAAATGGATTCTGGGAAAATACCTTATTAGGCTTTAGCTATTGGCTACAGCTTACTTGGAGAAATAAGACTTTGGGTTTTTTCGAGTACTTCGCCTACCGTAAACAACTCTCAGATCTGTAGATAAAAACTATTATCTTAGGACACTTGATTTACAGAGCTATTAGAAGTGTTTCTGCATTTAGCAAGAGGTCCTCTCGAAGCACAAGAACCTGTTTCACCTGCCTAACATCAATCAGAGGGAGCTAATCATGATCATAATGCCAGTGTAAGGATACAGAGGACGGCGGTGTGGTCAAGCCCTGGGAAGCTGATGGGTTCATGATCATCACTCTTTATTCTCCCACTCCTGTCTATGAAACTAATGTTTTAGTGAAGTATATTCCCTTTTAAATAATAGGTGCTAAAAGTGGAGATGAACTACAGTGGAATGATGATTAGCAGCTTACCACTCATTCACACAGTACATGATTCCTATTCTTCCTCCTCAGATGAGGAATTTACAGCATCTGATTGATCCACAGGTTAAGGCTTGCAGCTGGGACAGGCACAGCCCACCCACTGAAGTCAGTAAGAGTCTAACATATCACGTTTGCAGGAACAAGACTTATAAATCTGCTTTTATAAGTGTTCCTTACTTGATTGTGTTCTCATACACAATTGGCCACAGCTTTAAAATAAACAGGTAGGTAAAGGCAGGAAACTCCTGTCATAGCCACTAAAATAAATTCTTTAACTCGCTAACAAAACTCCTTATTAATTAATGGTTTCTTATTCCAATTCTGTGTGTCATTTTATCCCTTGGCAGTAGATAATTAGCCCAGTTAAAAGCCGAATTGAACAGTTCTGTCCTGTGCTTTCCTGTTCAGATGCAATCGAACTCTAGCAGTCATGGGAACATGCAATGAAATAAATTCCACAAGTGAGAGATCTACACCCCAAAATATCTGCCTACTCAGCTCCAGGAATGACTGAACACAGAGTAAAATTTTGGAGAATATTGTGATCAAAAGACAGACTCTAAAATCTTTCAGAAAATGTCAGAATATGTGCAAGAGAAGAAAAGATTTTTGATGTGAAAAATAGGTGGCTTTCCAATGCGCTGATTATGGTTTTCCCTGTCTGCACATTTCTGTTTGCATTGCATGTATAATAAGTGGTCAAATATTTACTAAAGATGAACTGCAAGTGGAATCATTGTGATAAACACCCATGCAAATGTATTTGTGGCTGAATAGATTGTGCCTTTTTGCTCTCAACCACTAAAGCAAAACTGTGACTGATTTAATAAATCTCTGCTAGGCATCTAGCTGGAATTTAACACAGTGAACACAGGATATTTGAGGTTTGCCTTTGTACACAGAGAAGAAAAAACCCCAAATATATGTGAAAAAAAAAGTAAGTAAACCCATTTATTTGAAGAAACTATTATTTGAATGGAAAGAGAAGATAAATTTGTCAGATAAAATATTTATTAAGACTTTTTAAAAGTGTTATTTTTCAGCCTGACCAAAGCAGATCATAACTGAACTGTGTACAACTGAGATATAATGAAATGGCTTTCCTCAGATATCCAAAACTTATACAAAGTTATTTAATATTTTATAGTCCCAGTATGACATTTCATGAGATCAGTCTGACAGCCTTTGACAAAGACTGCAAGAACAAACACAGACCAAAGACAAAAATGCACTAAAGAAATGAAAAATGAAAAAAAAAAATACACATAAAAATAGTGTAGTTTTCCTATCAATTGATTTTGTTTGAATACACAGAAAACAAGATAAATATTTAGATGACGATGTCAGCCAATGATAATCACATTTCAAAGAGGGTAGTCTCTGATTTTAACAAAGATTAGAATAATTTTGTGCATAATTTAAATCAGATCATTCCCTGACAGTAGAAGCAAACCACCAAAAAGAAAATTCTTATTTTATTTCAATTGAATTTCATAACATGTTTCAAAATAAAAAAATGAAATAAAATAAAACAAAATTAAATAATAAAATAAAATAGAATGAAAAATAAAATAAAATTTTAAAAATGCTGTTTTTTCAGTAACATGATTCTTTATAGCTCTGGGGTGAGTGTCTCATACTATCCTACTGGCTAGACATCATGAAGAATTTCTCAGTGCATACTGATGAACTCTGATTCAGGTGTGATCAAAACTCAGCTGCTTCTGTGGAACTGTGGATTCTTAAGAAGATTTTAAAAAATAATTTTTTATATATTCTTATGAAAGAGATTCCAATGAAAAAATAACTGAAACCACCATGTGTGTTATATTCAGCTTTAATAAGGGAGAACATCGGTATTCTACTAATAGATAAAATGTCACCAGAAAGTTCACCTTTCTTCATAATACTGTAATTAGTATTTCATATACTGTAATTTTACTCTTGATGAGATAAGCACTTTCTGATGAAATTTCAATATCTATATTGTTTGTGCTGGCAAAAAAGCAATTTAAAATGACGAATTTTTAATATTTAAACCTTTTGATATAGCGACATGAATATCAAATATTT